>NC_056726.1:1890142352-1890164852 GCF_019279795.1 Protopterus annectens
TAAGGGAGCTGCCATCTATGTGGTAATTCGTGGGTGTTTTTTTTTTCGCAAATGGGATGACTATGCATTTTTTTGCATTTAGTTGAGGCCATGACTTTGACATCAGGTGTCCATCTTAGTAAGGCCCTTTTGGAGGATGGCCGTGTCAGCCGGAGAGTCAGTTACGGCTCCCAGTTTGCAGTCATCGGAGAAATTGGTTAGCCATAGTCCTCCTGTATTTGCCTGTACTTCTGAGAAGTATATGCTGAACAGTAGGGGTCCCAGGACTGAGCCTTGTGGGGCACCACTTGTGACTGGTTTAAAGTCAGACCTGGAGCCCGCTATTCTTACCATATGAGTTCTGTCTGTAAGCCAGTTGGCAACCCATCTCATGACATAGGGGTTTATGTTCAGGCTGGTGAGTTTTTCTGTAATACCCTAGTGGGAATGGTGTTGAAAGCCTTGGCAAGATCAAGGTAGGCTGTGTGAACAACCTTTCCCTTGTCTATGGCCTGGTGAATGTCTCAAAGAAGTCAACCAGGTTTAATAGGCATAATCTGCCCTTAACAAAGCTGAACTTGCTCTGGTCAAGTGTTTGGAGGTTCCCAATGTCTTTGTTAATGAGTTCCATGTTGATGCGCTCCATAGCCTTGCAGACCAGGCTAGTCAGGCTTATGGGGCAATAGTTACCAGGGTCATTTGTGGCCCCTCCTTTGTGGAGTGGAATAACTGTTGCTGTAAGCCATTCTATGGGCACATAGCCTGTGGAGAGGCTGAGGTTGAACAGTGTGTTTAGGTGGGGGGTTAGTTTATTCTGTAGTTCATGCAAGACACAGCCTGGGACGCAATCTGACCCCACTGATGCTGTGTTTTTGGCATTTGAAAGGGCTATTTTCACCTGTGTGTCTGTAATTTCCAGGACTACACTTTTCTGGTATTGTTGTGGGCCCTTTTGGGGGTGAGAGGGGGGTGAAGTTTGCACTGAATGTATCTGCCAGGATGTTGGTAATATCAGTAGGTTCAGTATATTTTGTGATATTTTGCACTAGTTCAGTGCATATCTGTGAATTGCCACTTAGATTCTTAACATAGCTACAGAAGGCTTTGTGGTTATCTTTTGAATCCTTGGCTATTTTTCTTTCAAAGTTAGCCTTGGAAGATTTTATGAGGGACCTTAGTTTCTTACTGATACTGATCAGGGATGTCTTTCCTTCTTGGGATTTGCTTTTTTTCTGAACTAGTTTCCTCCTTCTATTGTATAGCCTGTTTATGGCAGGGGTCCACCAGACTGGTTTCCTTCTCTTAGAGGAGTGAGTCTTGATTTTGCTAGGGATGGTATGATCCATACATCATTGTAGATGCTCATAGAGTGCATTTGTAAAGGTTTCTGCATCTTGGGCGGCATTATCCTTTAGCGTGGGGGCTGTGAAACCTACCGCCTCTGTCTTAAGTAAGGTGAAGTTTACTTTAGAAAAGTTTTTTTACTGTGGTTTCCTTAGATGGGGCTGTTGGTGGGATGTGGACATCCATAGTGATTAGTTTATGGTCTGATCTAACCAGTGATGGGTTGACCTCTAGTGTGGAACACCTGTCACCCATGTTTGTGATGACCAGGTCCAATATGTTTTCACCTCTGGTAGAGGAGTTTACCAGCTGATCCAGGGCATTTGAGCTGATGAATTCCAGGAAGCACTGGGCCTGGGAGTTTGTACTCAAGTAGTTTTCCCAGTTAATGGTAGAGTAATTGAAATCACCCAATATCAGGGTGTTCGGTAGGACCTTCATGTTTTCCAGTGTCTCCAGAAAGGTGGAGTGGTGGTCCTGGGTCATGGAGGGTGATCTGTAGCAGGCCACAATTTGCATTGCAGATTTGTCCGATGTTAGTTGCACATAGATAATCTCAGACGTATCATGCTGTGCCACTAACCTGGAGGCGTAGGTATCCTTGATGAATATAGATACACCCCCTCCTTTTATGTTTCGGTCCATGTTCTGTGGCCGAAATGTGCAGAATGAGTTGTAGCCCAGTAGTACTGGGGTGCTGTCTGGAGCCTTGAACCAGGTTTTAGTTACTGCACAAATGTCGATGTTCTCCATACTGAGGAGTGCTTTGAGTGCATGCATTTTGAGAGTTAAACTCCTGGCGTTGAGTAGCATAACCCTCAACTTTTGTTAATTGTGCTGTTTACAGAGATGGGTTTGACTTTTGAGCCTTGCCTAAAAAAGGCACTATGGGGGCAGCAAGAGCTTTGGCCAGTATTCGAAAGCCTAGGGGTAACAGATGCATGCCATCTCTTGCAAAGCAATGTGGCTTGTCGAGCATGTTGTCCCAGGTTGACAGACACTGGATCCCCTTTGAATGACACCAGAAGCTTAGCCAATTGTTGAAATTGATCATTTTTTCTTCATCCTGAGGTATCATTCTTGGTGAGGGCAGAATGCTACTCAGGGTCAGGGTCATATCAGCATGGGCTACATGATCAGAGAGCTCTTCAATGTCTCTTTTCATGTAGTCCAGGGAGGTACATCTCAGGTCATTCACACCAACATGAACAATGACAGAGTCATATTTGTGCTTGTTCTGGAGTGACCCGAGTGCTTGTGTTATATGGCAGATTCTGCCTCCTGACAGGCAGCTAACAGTAACGTTTTGCTTGTACAGCCTAGTGAGTGGGATGTCAGTGTGCCTGACTATATAGTCAGCTATTACTAGTGTGTTAGATATGTTATTTTGCCTTAAGGGCTGTGATTGTGTGGCACACTGATTTTGCGTTTTATGTGTTGTCTGCTTTGTGACGGGAGGTGCAGGTTGTTTGGGTATCTGCTTTGGAGGTATCTGATGCTTTTGCAGGTTTTTATTTAGAGCCTCTGAGTATGATTTTGTGTATTTATGTGTATTTTTTGCCAATGCTGGTTTAGTAGGTCTTTGTGTGGCTGGAGATGTGGTGCAAGTGTTATCCTTCCCCTCTTGAATCTCTTTTCCACTCTTGGGTGGAGACAGCTTAGCCTCCAGTTTGGCTGTATAATTGCATCTCTCGCATATGTTAGTGTTTTGTTCAAGGAGGAGAGGGTTGTCTGTGTACATGAGGCAGTTGTAACATTGCCTCAGGATACCCAGATTCAGAACATGGACTGGAGATTACACCTGAAATTGCCCTTTGGTCATGCCTGAATAATAGGGTGAGATGCTTAGTCGCTTGGTTGGTGAGGGGTGAATAAAGAGCCTTGCTCTGTTGGGCAATCAAGTGTCAGGGTATATTAGTGCTTGCTATTAGGTCTGAGCAAGTGCTGGGCTGTAGGATGCTTTTGAGTGCTTAGTTTAAGAGTTAGACTAGTTTCAAGGGAAAACAACTGAAGAGGAGACTTAGTGGAGCTGGGAATAATTTAACCCTAGCTAACCGGCACTGCCCAGCATGCGAAACCATGCAAACATGGTTTTTATAGCAGGGAAATGAAAGGGATAGAAATTAGCCCAAAATGGCCAATAAACTACTGACCTCTGGGCTGGAACCTCTCCTCCAGGGATAGATAGGCTGCTCAATGTCACATGACAGTTTACTTAATATCTAGATGGAAACAAAAAGGTTGTGAGGCCAGAAAAAATAAATTACTTTTTAAATGCATTACTGGAATGCCAGTCAAAATCAAGTATAAAAAAAAGCAAGCAGCACTCAACTCAAACCACTTCTCCTTGCACTGCAGTTTTAATTATGATTTATATTCTGCTTTATAAAAGTACCAAGTAGCATGCTGAAAGTAGCAATCTCTGTGATACCCCCACTTATAAAAATGTTTCTTATCCAAAAAAGACCTGCTGCCTCACAGCAACTATCTACTTGTTTCATGGGGAAAACATGATGGAAGTAAAAAATAAACAGCAAACAAGAAACAAGCTCAAGATAAATTTATTTTCTTAACACAACTTTATTGATATTTAATAAACAAATAAAGCATAAGTATTCACATATAATTTAAATAGAATATTAACAATCATTAACTAACATAATATATAAACAAACTATTTACAGAGACATTCACAGATTTAATTAAGTAATGTAATACCAATAGATACATTCCTTATTTTTCTAGCGAATCAATTAATTTTTTCCACATATTAAGTTTAGATGTATTTCTATTAGATCTTGTTTTAATGGTCAGAATTTGTAGACTGGAGACTTCAGTAAGAAGTTGTTTAAATTCTTGAAAAAAAGGAAAAGGATCTGATTTCCTTTAATTGATATAATTTTCCTTGCTACTGCCAGAATTGACCAAATTAAAGGGTATTTAAATTTTTTAATACTTTGATGAATGGGTGTGTTAAATATAATTAGAGATTTAGATAAAATAAAATTATCTGAGAACAGCCCTTGTAAAAAGTAATTTATATATGCCCAATATTTTTTAAAAGCATGCAATCATAAAACATATGTGACCAATCAGCCTTCAACACTTTCTTACATCTCCAACATATTTCATTATTTTCTTTGAATTTGCTCAAATTGTAAGGAGTAATAAAAGATTGATGCATACATTTCCAAGTGTAAAGTCTCCATTTTAAAGATGAAGTAGTTTTGTAAGCTGATTCCAGTATGTTTTGTTTATCTTGCTCATTGGGGACTATATTTGTTAATAGAAGTAAAAAATATCCCAATATTTTCCAGGGTGTATGTTTATATCATTGCTAACTGTTTTATAAATATGTGATAATTTGTTTTTATTCGGAACTTTATGTTGTGTAGCTATAATCAAATATGTTATCAGTTTTGGTGTTGACTGTATTATGACAGGTGGTATTAGATCCCATATATTTGAAACAAATTGTCTGCATTCTTGTAAATATATCCAAAGATTAATATCTATTTCAAATTCATCTCTCAAATATTCAAATTATTTAAATTTATCATTTATTATCATTTGAGACCAATATACTAAGTTTTTCTCCTTGAATGTTAACATTTTTTTTATGATCTAACGAAATCATAAGGCCCTGAGTAAAAGCAATGAGAAAAGGAAGGAATAGCCAGGCTTTGTACTTGTTAAATTTAAAAATACAATTTCTAAATGCTTTTAAGAGGAGTAGAATATAATATGATTTGTGTAATATACATGAATATGTAGAGAAATAATATTTTAAGATCCACAAGAAAGGATTATTTATTATTAGTAATTTTTGGATATTCAAAGAATTGCTAGAATGCCAGGATAAAAGGGTAAAATATGATTTCCATTTAGAGGAATAATTATTATCAATTAAAAGAGATATCGATTTAATTACAGAAGACATTATATAGGATTCCAAATTAGGAAAGTTTATACCTCTGTTTGACCAGTCTATTGTGTGGTGAGTTAAAGCTATTCTTGTTCTATTTGGATACCATAGGAATTTAAGAGTTATTGAGTTAAATTTCTTTATTAAATCTTTGAAGGAGATAATGATATTGGTTGTATAATGTATAATATTTTGGGGAGAATAATAATTTTTATAATAGAAAGCCTTTCTTCCATAGAGAATGTTATTTTGTTCCATTTATTTATGAGGTGTTTTATTTTGAGTAAGCAATTATTGAAGTTCAATTGAATGATATCTTTAATATTATTTGTAATTACCAATCCCAGATGTATCAATTGATTATTCTGTGGTATAAGTTTTCTATATTTTAGTTCTGATTTCACTTCTTTTGGATAGATAGGTAGTATATTTGTTTTATTATTATTAAAAGCTAATACTGACTTTTTTGGAAATTCCTAATGTTATTAAACACTGTTGTTATAGTGGAAACATTTCCCCCTGATTTTATTAATATATCACCTGCAAATAGTTGTAGGTTGGAAGAAATAGTGAGTTTAATTTAAAACCTTCTTTTTTATCTTCTCTGATTAGATTGGCCCAAGGTTCCATAATAAGTGTGAATAAGAGTGGGGATAAAGGACAACCTTGCTTAGTTCCTTTAGTTATTGGAAACTTTTCTGAAATTGATGTGCCAGTTTTAATAGGCTAGACTACCTTCATATAAATTTGTTATAAGATTGATAAAATTACTTGAGAAATTTAGTTCCTTTAAAAGCATAAATAAATAATCCCAATTAACTGGCTCAAAGGCACAGTTTATGTCTAGACTTATTAACGTAAGTCTTTTATTGAAATTATTTGCAGATTCTATCAAAGTGAGGATTCTTTTTATATTATCATAAGTATTTCTGTTTATAATAAAACCAGTTTGGTCTTCTTCTACTAATGATGGTAAAAAAACCTTTAGTCTATTAGAATAACTGGACATAAACATTTTATAGTCAATATTTAACAAAGAAATTGGCCTTTAAGATGAACGTTTGGTGGAATCTTTGTTGGATTTTAAAATTGGTGAGATGAAAGTGCATTTCCTTGATGGTAGTATAGTGGTATTATTTTGTGAGATGTTAAAAACCATAAGAAGCAAACGTATTGCCGATTTTGGGAGAATTTTATAAATTTTTGCGATGATACCATCATTTTCTAGTGCTTTATTTGCTTTGAGTTTTGTTATTTTTTTATGTCTATGAGCGAAATAGGTTTGTCTATATTTTTAACTTGTTGATATGACAACCTATTTTTAATATGTTTTGCTATGAATGTTTTTATTGAATGTTTTTATTTCATCTGTAGGATCTAATATCTGGGAATTCTGGTTTATTTTAAGAAAAAATTCTTTGAATTTAGCTAAGATATTTTGTAAGTCAGAGACCATTTTCTTTTTTATGGGAGTATATCTCTTTAATGTGGTTTAACTTATTAAGTCTTTTAGTTTTATTTGGCAAGAGATTTAGAGATTTAGGATTCGTAGAAAAATGTATGAATTTAAATTTCTCTAAATTAATCATAGTTTTATGATTTAATATCTCCAAATATTTATTATTTAAAGTGAGGATCTCTTTTTCGCTTTCTTTTGTTTGTTTATTTTTATTTAAGTTTAATTTTAGTTTATCTAATTTATCTTGTATATCAAGCAATTCTTGATCCCAGGATTTCTTTTTATTTTTGTACCACATGCAAATTTTCCCATACATATATGCTTTCAAAGCATCCCAGATGTAAATTTCTGATATATCTTTATTATCATTTAAAGAGATAAAGTATTATATCTCTAGTAATAGGAATTATTTTAAATATTTTAATTTAGTAATATATGCCGGAATTCTTTTAATTCGAACATTTTGAGTTTCTCTGGTTAGTAAATCAAAAGTAATAGAATTATGATCCAATAGGGGGCATGAAATAACTTTTGTTTTTAGTAAGTAGTCTGTTAGTTCGTTAGAAATTAGAATGCTATCTATTCTAGAATTGGTTTTATGTCTGCATGAATAGAAAGTATAAGGAAGTGAATCTGGTTCTGCAAAGCCATTTATACCCTTTAGATGATATAATTCAATAAAATCTTTTAATAATTTGGCTGAGGCTGATATTCTTCTTTTATCTGTCATGTTAGTATCAGCATCATTCAAGATACAATTGAAATCTCCTGCAATTATTATTTTACCTTTGGATAGGCTAATAACTTTATTTAGATGATGTTTTACTGTGTTTGTTCCTATACCTGGAATCCAATATAAATTTATAAGGCTGTATATTTTTTATTTATTTCTATCATGACTGAACAAAACATACCTTTGTCGTCTTTGTGAACTTCTAATATAGTGGGGGTAGGAATTGTTTTACTCCATAAAATAGCTACTTCTCTTTTTTATAATGTTCTGAACTTGATAATATAGTATATTGACTGGTGTTTAATCTATCTATGTCTTCGGCTATTAAATGGGTTTCTTGTAAGAAAATATGTGATTTTTGTAATTTGATGTATTTGAGTAGACTCCCTCTCTTACAGGAATTATTAAGACCATTAATATTGATTGAGGTACCTTTTAAAAGAAACATTAATTATTGTTTGTGCGTGTATAATTTAGTCATTAATGATAAAGCACTTATGTAGAAATTAAAAAGTGTTTCCGTTTTGTATATACATTTTGCTAGAAAACATTTCATCAAGTGAAAATCCAACTGTATGCTGTTTAGGTATGTTATTACTGTGAACATCTGAAAAAATAGAAACAAACATTGATTACAAAACTGTAAAACATTAAATCTACCCATATCCTCCCTGGAGTTTATAACTCCTAATTTTAGTAGATAAACCACTCAAATTGTCATTCATTTGGATAGCAACAATTAATCAGCTTCTGTCAACCACTAAAGTTATTCTAGAAACATATATATTCAGATAATAAATATTTTCATCACCTATTATTAACTTATCAACTGAAACTAATGTTATTTAATAGTATGTTCATCTAATAATATTTTAATTATTAACTGTTGTAATAGTTAGATTTTCTTGCCATATATTTGGCTAAGAGAAGGAGAAAAAAAAACAACCATTAAAATATTATAAACTGTAAAAGTGATAATTTCCTAACAACTATATCTATTATTATAAAGTGTTTAATTCCTTTCTTTCTCTCTCTCTCTTTCTTTTACTCATGTTTTTATTATTCCTTCCCATCCACCCCTCCCTCTTTCGCTTTTATTACATCCTTACCTAATTACTAGTACTGTTATATATGCATCATATTCTAAAACCAATATTGTATCTTTAATAGCATTATAAACTATGGGACTAATCATGGGTTTCTTATGTAGTTATATTAGATTTAGAGAGGGGAGAAGGGGAATGAGAAACAGGAGAGAGAAGAAAAAAAAGAGAGAAATCATTTATTTATCCAAAAATATGTTCTGAGATTTATTTACTTGAGTTCAATTAACTTCTAATATCACTTCTGAGTGTATTTAGTTTAATTAGAATTGTAATGTTTAGTGATATTCAAGAGTGTAGTGAGACCAGCTATGTTATATGGGTTGGAGACAGTGGCATTGACAAAAAGGCAGGAGTCAGAGCTGGATGTGGCAGAGTTAAAGATGTTAAGATTTGCAATCGGTGTGACTAGGATGGATAGGATTAGGAATCGGTATATTAGAGGGTCAGCTCATGTTGGACAGTTTGGAGACAAAGCAAGAGAGACGAGATTGCGTTGGTTTGGACATGTGCTGAGGAGGGATGATGGGTATATTGGGAAAAAGATGCTAAGGATGGAGCTGCCAGGTAAGAGGAATAGAGGAAGGCCTAAGATAAGGTTTATGGACGTGGTGAGAGAGGACATGCAGGCGGTTGGTGTGACAGAGCAAGATGCAGAGGATAGGAAGAAATGGAAAGAGATGATCCGCTGTGGCGACCCCTAACGGGAAAAGCCGAAAGAGAATGATGATGAGTGATATTCATGAGTTTCTATTTAAACTATTATAATGTTATTTTTAAAGTAAAGGTACTGCTTAGCTGTAAGGGTAACATTGTTCACATTTGTTATGTAGTGTTAATTTTATTTGTGCTTGAATTACTATGAAACTTTCATGTACACACTAAACCCTTTCATTGCTGTACATCACATTTAACATTAAATTTGCATTATGCGACGAGCAGTTCAAAGTTCAAAAATTTTCTTTGCTTCAGTCGCATATTTGAGTTTATGACAGCTTGATTCAGCACTGGGTGTTCGTGCTGCTTCTTCACAAGCCTTTGATTACGTGGAGAAAGCTTTACTTGTACAGCGGGGACCTGGTAAGCTAATTTTACAGCTTTAAGTTGCTATATAAGAGTTGGTGCAGTCCTGGATGTATGCATGTGTAAAACTCGGCAGCTTTGCCCTCATGTTCATGACTCTGAAGAATCAAAGTCTCTGCTCAACAGAAACACAAATGTTCTTTCCACTTTTTTTTTTCTTTTTTTTCAAACACTGAACACAATAAGATGATTTAATTGTCTCTCAGGATGCAATGGCTCATCTCTTCAAAACAGAGGTGAAGCCTGCCACATACCAAACATATATCAAGCACAGAAATGTAACTTGCAAACAACTTTTATTTTTTCTTTCCTTCTTCAAACACTGAACACAATAAGATGATCTAAATGCATTGGCTCATCTCTTCAAAACAGAGGCAAAGCATGTCACATGCCAAACGTATATCAAGCACAGAAATGTAACTTGCAAACAACGTATTTTCTTTTTCTTTTTTTTTTCCCTTCCTTTCCCTCCCCTCCCTTCCCCTTCCATACAGCCATACTAAAATGTACATGAATCAAACACCCTGCTGGAACTCTATAAAGATGCACAAATCAATATCAGTCATTGTATTCTCTACAAGAATATTATTGAACAGTATCATTTGTACTGACCACTAATAGCTTTTATGTCTGTATATATAAACACCATAAATAGATCTAATACTTACAATATGTATGGTAAGTGTACTAAAGTTATTCATATGCGAGTATTTCATGCTATTGCATATAAATTTGAAACTGGTAATCTATATTTCATATATTAATATTTATATTATGAATTCATATTGAGCAACTGTAAACGAATGAATACATGCACTTACATAGACATATGATCAGCAGAATTCAGAGAAAATATTATAGTCCAGTTTGAGGCAAATGTATATGGAACAGTCTTTTATTTTCCTTTTCTTTATTCAATTTTATTTCTTTCTCTTTATTTCTATAATTTTTTCTTTCTCCACAGATTTCCAATTTCTATTTTCTGCCATTCTTTTAAGGCTAGCACTAGCCCAGTCCATTTCCTCTATTTTATCAAGAATGTTTTTGGCTTTTATAAATGTAAGAGTTGTGTCCAAATCCTCAAATATTTTAGTGCCATCTTGTAGGAATATTTTTATCTGTCTGGGAACAGCAAGTGGATTTTTATTTGTGACTTTTTAAGTTCTTTTATTAATGGTAAAAAAAAAGTTTTCTTTTTGCTATTGCCAAAGGTGAATAATCATTGTCAAAGCGAATGACATTATCTTTTATCTTAATTGGAACTTTTGCCCATGCTGTTTTTCAAACTAGTTCCTTGTCATATGATGAAAGAAATCTTACTATAACTGATTTAAAAAAAAATATTCTTACTTGATTTAGGAGCAGCCAAAGATCTATGTTCCCTCTCAATACCATAGGACAAAGCTTCCAGCAAATCCAGGATTTCTTGCAGCCAAGTTGTTAGAAATTTAGGTAAGTTGTTGCCTTCTATATTGTCTGGTAAGCCAAAAATTCTAATATTGTTTCTGCGGGATCTGTTCTCTTGATCATCCACTTAAGACTGTAGAGCTGAGTTTTATTTTAGTAAAAGTTCTATGTTGTTTTTGTCTTCATGTAACCTAGCATCCATATCATTGAGAGAATACTCAATACTTGAGATTTGGGTTTTCTGCAGCTAGAGGTCTTGGTGTATTATTCCCATTTGTTTAGTACAATCCTTTTTGAAGTCATCAATTTTTGTATCCATCTTATCCAGTTTTAGTGATAACTCCTGAATGTTGGTGAGTAGGGAGTATAATTCCTTTTTTAGAGATGCCTCTTGATGGATAGGCTTAGATGAACTCATCTTGTAGGTTAGAGAAGAATATATATATATATATATATATATATATATATATATATATATATATATATATATATATATATTCTCTGTAATTTTGACAGGAAAAGTTCAATTATTCTACAGGATTTTTATATATTATTTTAGAGCTTGCTAAGTAGATTTAGTTGATATAAAAAATCCTTCCTGGATGACTTTTGTCAAAAAATTCCTGTCATAAATAAACTGAACTGACAGAGCTGAAGAGAATTGGTGCTATCCAGAGCACATCTTGGCCATGTCCCCAAAATAAATTTCTTAAAGGATTACTGCACAGGTTATGGACCACACATGACAGATGGGCATTCTGTTTAGTTTACGGATAAAGCCTGCAAAGATGACTGGAAGTCTCCAACAAATGTAATGAGCTTCTGAAAATACTGTAATCCTGTCCTTTATTACAAATACTGTCATATGCATTTCAGTACCTAAGGCTTATACGTTATCTACTTATGTAAATATCATCTGCATGGCAACAACAAAAAGGCTTTCAATTTTTGTAATTATTTAACAGTATGCTTATTAAAGCATCTTACAATCTCAGATAAGCTTACCTGATGGTCATTAAAGCATTGCTACTTAAACACAGAGCAACAGGGCACTGCAACAGCATGCATTTTCTGAAAAATAAGAAGTATAAATCAACAGTATAAAACTATGACAGAAAACCAGAATATTCTGCAAACGTAAGGAGAGATGAAAAGCCACTGTAGTACTTGTGTCTACCTTAGATGGGGGATACTCTGCACTGCATAACTTCTCCTTGCCTTGCTTGGACACATCCAGAGTCACTATGTGAGGCAGTGGGGTGCAAAAGTATGTCATAATTTGAAATGTTTCTTACTGATGGTGATGGCCCTGACACATTTGTCATACCTCTCAGCCTCAGAGCAAGAAATCTGGACAAAGCCATAAACAGAAAGTGGGACAAAGGCCCAAAAATAAGGACAATTTTTAAATATTGCTCTTATAAACTTAGAAAGATAATAGAATAGTAGGTTTTGCATTAGTATGAATTTTCTGAAGGGTATGAAATCTAAAACTCAAATCTGTCATTATTTTCTGACTTCAATCTTTAATGATTTGCCACTAATTTGCCAGAAAACCAAAATTTTATGAAAAACAGACCAAAAATGTGATGCAAAAATATAAAATTGCCACACAAAACAGCTGGGAACTTGTCAAAGAAGGGACACTTTTTTAATATTAGTACTGTTAACTTGAGCAGCTGCCAAAATAAGAGAATATACATGCATTTTTGAAATAAAGTAGTCTATAACTGATCATTACAGTTATTTATAATTGTAAACCCTCTACGTTTTCTTTCAAAATTGCCATTTTGGGGAGGGATTATTAGGGGGAGAGCAACATTTTGAGCCAAAATTGGGGACAGTTGACAGGTTTGGATATTCCTAATTCTATAAAGTGATTTATTTGCATGTACCTTTCAACTTCTTAATGCAGGAAATCTGGACAAGGCCAAATATATTGGGGGAACATACAAACAGTACTAAAAATTGCTCCTGTATAAACTTAGACATTTGTTAGAATAACAGGTTTTGCTTTAGCATGCATTTTTCTGAAGGTTATGAAGTTTGAAACTCAATGTCTGTCATTATTTAGGGACTTCATTCTTAAACAATTTGCATGGAAACCACAAATTTTATGAGGAACAAACCAAAAATAAGAAGCAAAAATCTATTAATTTTGCAAAAATCTGGACAGTTGTGAGGTATAGTTCAGCCAGTGATGTCTTTGAGTTTGTCACCCTTCCCCCCCTCACAAAATCTTGGTGGAATGGAGCCTCCCCCCTGCTGCCATTCCAATGTCCCATTACTTGGCTACTTCACCCCATTTACCATAAACACTGTAATGTGCATACTGCTTTACTTCTGCAATGATGTGGATTTCATTTGAAAGTTTTATTTTGCATTTACAGCACAAACACTAATAGACATCTCCTAAACAAAGCAATGCAGTCTCACAATGAAAATACACTTAGCATTAAAACGTATCTGCCCTTGAAACTCACATTCATTGAAACACATTGAACCCCACTTTCAAAGAAAATACATTTTGGCAGATAAACTTTGGGCTGTTTTCAAATCATAGGCCCCTTGCACACGAAACATACATGTGTTCTTTGATACACCTTCCTGATTGTATTAAATTATATTCCTTGTATAATACAGTACAGTTGTTAGAGGATATTTTAAATTTATTGTTTTGAACATTTTTCCAGTAAACAAAAAATGCATGCACCAATAATGACAAAATTGCCCAATTTAGAACATTTCCATCATAAAAGTCTACTCAAACTTCTACAATCCACCAGTATCAGTAAATATGCACAATCTCTGTAGAAGAAAATGTCATCTAAATAATTCCACATTAAAGAAATCTGTAACTAATGAAGGAGTTGCTGCTGGCAAATAACTTTATATTTCATTGTTTCATCTATAAATAAAGTGTCTGTTGCCCTTGAGGAAAAAAATTCCCTATGTTACATTAAAAAAAGACACACTAGTAATATTGCAATAGGAATGGGATGGCAAACTGATAGGTTCATAGTTACTAGGTATCTTCACCAAAAGGAACTGCAGCATCCACCCCTTTACACCATAGTACAGTACCAGCAATGCATCTACATACTGTGGGAGTAGAGCCCACAGCCTTCTGTATAAAAAGCAGTAGGCTGCCTGTTGTGCTATTAACAATGCAAGAAGGTATAGCATCAGCGGCACTAAACGTCTCTTCACCTGCAGCTTTCAGCTCTTTGTAAAATCTACTTGACACTCAGCTGTATCTCTCAACTCTGCAGCACAAGAAATCTGGAGAAAGCCAAAATTTATTGGGAGGGAACAAAAGGCCAAACACCACGGGCACATTTTAAACATTGCTTGTATAATCTTTGAAAGTTGCTAGAATGAAATGCTGTGTTACCACCATACATTTCACTGCCAAGTCTTGAACCCATGGCCCTCTGCAAAATAGTCAGAGTAACATACCACTATGCCAAATCAGGTGCTTTATGAAAGAGAGGAAGACTGAAACTTAAATAGCTACCATTTAGTGAATTCAGTTCTCACCATAGCTGTCAACCTCTTAGCCCAAAACACCTAGACAAAGCCAGTAAGGGGGGAAGACAGCCCCCAAACATATTCAGTGAATTCAGTTCTCACTATAGCTCTCAACCTTAGCACAACAAACCTGGACAACACCAATAATGGGGGAATAGAGTCCCAAAAATAGGGACAAATTTCAAATATTCATTTTATAAACTTAGAAAATTGCTAGAATAAAACATTTTGTGTTACCATGTACTTTCTGAAGAATATGAAGCCATAAATTCAAATGCCTGTCAATTTTATTTATTTAACATTTGTTAATCAGGAAAGTCTGACTTGGAACAAAAGCCAATTTTCAGCAGAGGCCCAGGGAGAAACACTCCAGTCACATGTCTTTGTAACATGGGAGGATACCAGAGGAAACCCACACAAACACAGGGAGGACATGCAGACTCCACAGAGAAGGCACCCCAGCCCAGAATCAAACTATACAACATCTAGCTGTGAGGTAACAATGCCACCATCAACTATCACCTATTTAATGAATTAAAAATCCAGAAACCACTGATTTTATGAGGAACAGAACAGAACAAGAATATGAGGCAAAAATCTGTAAAATTTTCACAAATGGTGGTGGGTAGGGAATTCAGGTTCTTGCTACCTACACCCAAGGTACAGGGCTCAAGCCTGAAGTATTCTTTAACCACCACCAGGTATCCACACACACACACACACACACACACACACACACACACACACACACACACACACACACACACACACACACTGTCTGTGCTATGCTATGTTCCATAGTACCTGTTTCCCGTCCACGCTTCTGAAAGTCCCCAGCAGTTCTTGGTGCCAGAATGTGTTTTCTGTGGCATCTACAGACTGCTGCCTTCTTCCTGAATCCAGACTGGTTAAACAGCAGTCTCAATTCAATTTCTAAGCATGCGTGCAGTTCGGGATTTTGTCATTTTTGGTTTTACAGCTGGGGGGGGGGGGGGGTTGCAGTCCTGCATTGCAATATCACGAGCCACCACTGGTGATTACATGTGTGCACGCACATATGAGATATTTCACAGGTTTTGTAGGCTCTTACACATTCATCTGCAATAGACAAATATGGTTCACCTGAGATGTAGCATTGTAATGCATACAGATGTAAAACAAAGTATCATCTTTATGGAGCATCTGTCATGTAAGATAACTAAAAGCAGATGCAGAGAAATCCACTTTAGTTCCCGCTGAAAACATGTAAATCTTCACCTCTTCAGTACTCTTTACATATATGCTTTGTTTCTCCTAGATTTTTTTCTTTTTTTGGCCCTGTGTTGAGCATTCCCATATAAAGCTACTTGCAAAATTTGAAGTGAAGCACCAATAAGGGCATAAGATTCATTATGCAGCATTAGAAAGAGATTTCATTAGGCATAAAATCATTTTCTTGCTCTGCTTTTAACCCTTTATTCTGCACCCTATCATTCTGCTAACATTCCTTAAAAAGTGCATCAAATGTGTGTATTCATATCTGCTTGTTTCATAATCTTTCTTCACTCTCTGGGGAATGTATATATCCATGCAACATATACACCCATGTCCTGTTTTTTTATGATAGGCAATGCCAAATTTAGAGTAGCCTAGAAATTAATAATGTCACATTGTTCTGAAAAGTTGCCTTCTATGGCAGACACAAGTCTGATTTTATGTTTTGTTTACTCTGAATTAAATTAATATCTCTCCTTTCAACCAAAACCTGGCATTAGAACATTTAGTTTAGTTTTTTTTTTGTCTTATTGACTACACTGATGATTAATGCTGAAGAGATAAGACAGACCTGAAAGCAATACCTTGATCAAGTTTACCTTTCTTTATAAATCAAATAAAAAGCACCCATTGATTTTCTAATAAAAAACAACATCAGCCATTATTATTTGGCTTTCAGCATTCTGAATAAGAGTGCACTGCATCATATGAAATAATTCTTCATAAACTGACAGTTAGCCTTACTTTCGAATGTCAAGGCCTGTTGAATAAAAAGAAATATTATTTTGACTCTTTTGCAGAAAACAAAAGGTTCCATTGTTTCACTAAGTAAATGAAAAATGTGTCTTCATAACTTTAAAATACAGTACAGCCACAAATTCCAAAATATTGCAGGAAAAATTAAAGCTACAGAAGTATTTATCCTTTTGCTTTACTTTTGATGAAAGTTTCATTAGGAATTATTTAACTATGTTCAGCCAGCATCATGAGGCTAAAATATCATATCTGTACATTTTGTTGGTATAATTTGTTTTCCTCCTTCATCTGTACTACAAAATTGTTCCAAGATAAAAATAATTCACTTCCACATGATCATTTAATAAAATCTTTCACTTTATCCTGCACTGGACACCTTCAGTTTAAAATCATCCGTTTATTGTACATTGGATGGGGTAATTCACATTTTTCTGGGTTGACCCACACACTGGTGCCATACATAAAATGGTTGTTTCTGGTTTAATGACATCTTGAAGTTTCCATTCTTTCTAGTATTGCCCCAGTCCTAAGCCATTGGTAACTTACCATGTCTGCAGTGCTCTTCAGCCTCTGCAAATCACTACAGACCGCAACGGTTCCATTAGGTTATGGGAACAACGGACACTATCTGAAGACAGTTTTATTTCATCCTGTATAGTCTTTTCTGTGACTCAAGTATCCCTTAATATTTTAATTTTTCTTTATTTAAATGTACCTTTAACTAGAGAAGAACAGATTGCACTACACCCCCATGGCTTGCAAGACGTATTTCTAGTTGCTGATATTTTTCAGCTGCATATTAGGCTTAAACAGACATTATTTCTGCATGAAATTGTGTATATATACACACATATATATATATATATATATATATATATATATATATATATATATATATATATATATATATATATATATATATCAGCTTTGTATACACTCTGCATTTTACAGTAACTACCATGTCAGCCTTCTTAACACTTTTCTGCAGAGTTTCTGGATTGTCTTTCCTAGCATTGCTACATGTTTTGTCTAAAGTGCTTTGGTTGTGGTTTTCTGCCTGACACACATTGTCTAATTTTGTTAGCAATTTTACGATAGTATGCTGCTGAGGAAAATATAATTTTGCTTGTGAAACTCTTATTATCATGCCCTTCTGACTGACTTTTTATTATGATCACTGAATGATTAATTTGCCTCTTACTTGCATGCTTTAAAACTGGTTTCAGATTCAGAAGGGCATTTTGATATTTAACCTCTGCAACTTTCTTGTTTCACAGCATGGATGTTGCTCTGTATAACCTTGTTCAAATGAACTGTCTGAAGTTTGCATACCCTTCTTGTTGACCTGCTTTTGTTGAGTGCCTTGCTTTGTTACAGGTATCATGTGGGTAACTCTTTTTGCTGTGAATCTCTAGTAACTTATTCCAGCTCAAATTCTGTGGTTTGCTTCATAGGGTTAATACTAATTGGGGATTCCTATATATTCTGATCCTCCATCTTTTCATTCCTGTTCTGACTTGCTACTGTGAGGGACACAGTCCTTAACTACACAATATATTTGCATTGTCAAAAAATATATATATTAGTTTAGAACCATCCTGTAATCTTTTACAACCATCTTTCTCATATGTAACAAGTTGTTTTGTAACTCAAAGTATCTGAAAACAGTAGGCCACCTTGGTCAGCTTGTTCTAGTATAACTCTAGCTATAGTTCCCCCTTGCTCTACTCAAACTGTCATCTTCCCACTGTACCTTTATAAAATTTAATTGGCTTACCTGAAGATAAGCCAGTTCTTGATTTTCCACATCAACCTGTTGAGATGAGTGTCAGACGCACCGCTCACTTGCCTCTGACTCCACCTGGAATTGAAATAAAGATAATAAAGGAAAAGAAGACAGACATTTTTATTGAAGTTCTCTTCCTCTTGAAAGTTGTTTGGATTAATCTATTTTGCTGAATTTCTTAAAGAAAATTGCCTGATTTCCATTGATTGATTTTACTGGTTAATTAAAATAGAATATTTGCTTTGCTTGTTTTTTAGTAGCTGGGACTTAAGCCTTTCCAGTTACAATAAATTGATAGAGGAATAAGAAAACAATAGAATAGAAACTCACACAAATATTGTAAAATAAGAAAACAGCTAGCCCTAAATGGGTGCTGGTTATTTTGTTGGCAGCATCTGAAAACCCTTTTCCATTTGTTAATGTATGATTGTCTAGTATCAGGCTTTCTTGTCTAAATTAGAATCTGCTGCACATTATCAGTAATCAAGTGCCTAAAAGGAATTAAAACCTTATCATCAAGGCAGTCAACTAAAAATGATTGATGTCTGAGCTTATCAAACACTGCTGTTCTTGTGTGAGTAGATCCAGTCTATGAGTAAGTGTGTGGTAATTTCCCCTGGCCACGTCTGAAAAAAAAGAGAACCACAGTTGACTAGGCCATAAAGCATACACCACATGATCTTCAGGTATTCCTTCCAAATCTTCAGAAGTACCCTGGATATTAGTGGAAAGGGTGGAAAAGCAGACAGGACCATTCCTTTCTAAAGAAAAGAAAAAGCAACTGTCTTCCAGGCCTTCTTGCATAAAGTCCTAGAACAGAATATTGCCAGTTGATTGCTCAAATTGAAGTTAAAAAGGTCTACTTGAGGAACTCTCACAGATGGATTGAATTTTGGAAGCCATATCCACCCCAATCTAGTTTCCATTTATGAGAGTCTGCCCTCATCCTGCTCAGGTTGTCTGCCACATAGTTTTGCCTGCAGAGTTAAGCTGTGTTGTGAAACTATACACCAGTCTAACATAGTTAGTCTGCAGTTGGGGGATGGCCTGATTACCCCTCACTTGTTGATATACTATAAGATTGCGATATTGTCTGAAATCACTTTGAAGAGGTCCAGAGGGCCAAAGATGGTTCAGACAGTTGAGAGGCTTGATCTGGGCAAGCATTTCCTAAATATTTATGTGCTTGCATCTGTCCTTGGTGTTGCATACCTATGTACTTTTATCCCTCCTGATACTTCTCCCCAAACAAAGTCTGAAGCATTTGTGATGACTGACTGCTTTAGATCAAGGAGGGCAATGGGAGACCTAGATCTAAGAATATATTCTTGGCTTCAACAACAAAAAAAATCTTCTGACAAACCCCAGCACTATTTTAAAAGTTAAAGGAAGTTGATGCCTGGACCAATAGAGTTCGATACCAGTGTATCATTGTCATGTGGTTCTATCTTGGCAGAACTATATCTCTCAGATTTTCAGATAAATTGTTCATGAAAATCATAGATGCCATGAGACCTAAGATTCTGAGGTATTCCCTCACAGTGACTGAAGTCTGAGTGGAAAACCTTAGAAACAGATCTATATAAGGATGTCATTTTTCCTGAGGAAGAAAAGCTCTTTGAACTGAGGTGTCTAGTTGACATTCCAGGAACACAATCCTGTGTGAAGGAGTCAAGAAAGACATTTGACTGTTCTCTTGTAACCCCAGCTTGAGCAAGAGATATCTCCCCCAAGAGATAAAGATTCCTGACACTTTGAAAAAGAATCTGCAAAGATAAGCAAGTTGTCTAAATATGGAAAAATGTGAATACCCTGTAGCCTGCAATGAGGTATAATTGGAGCTCGGCACTTTGTGAACACTCTTGGTACAGTGTAACATCCAAAGGCTAAGGTAGAGAACTGATAATCTGAACCAGACATGCGAAACCTTAATAAACATCTGAAGTCTGGATAAATGGGGATGCAATGATAAAAATCTTATGTCTAGTGTTACTAGGAAACCTGAAAGAAGAAAAAGAGGTAACAAGCTGTGATGAGACATAATTTTGAATTAGAGCGCTATCACAAGCAGGTTTAGAAAAGAAAGATACAGAAGTATTTTCTTTGGGTTCCGGCGTGTAACCCGCAAGACAATTCCCTGCGAGCTACATCGCCGAACCCAAATGGCTGCAGCAGCACTTTGCCGTAGTGCAATACGGCTGAAAAGCCTAGCCGCTGCAGCTGTAATCTATGTACGGGCAGAGACAGCCGTACCGGATGTGTAACACATTCCTTATTTACATTCAAGGAATGCATTTATTTAAGTATTTATTTATTATGTTGTCAGACTGACAACAAAATAAATAAATAAGTAAATAAATGCATTCCTTGAATGCAAATAAGGAATGTATTACACATCCGGTACGGCTGTCTCCGCCCGTACATAGATTACAGCTGCAGCGGCTAGGCTTTTCAGCCATATTGTACTATGGCAAGGTGTCACTGCAGCCATTTTGGTTCAGCGATGTAGCTCGCACGGAATTGTCTTGCGGGCTACACGCCGGAAACCATTTTCTTTCTTTGATACTAGGAACATCCGTGAATTAAAACACTTTACAACTTGGGAAGGAGAAACTCGTTCTATCATTCTTTAGGATAGAATGTGATGATTAACAGTTGGAAACATGAGTCATATCTGCAGGATGATCAATGATGTCCTGAAAAGGAGAAATTTCCACCCACTGCCATTTGTAATCTTGATGAATGATATTCAGAACCTATTTTTCTGAACCAATCTGCAGTCAAAGAGAAAAACAAAAAGGAGATTAAGACTTTTTGTAAGACAAAGGGGATCAGTGGGGGAGTGGGTCACAAGGACTCTTAAATAGTCAGTGAGATATAGGTACATAGGTTCATAGGTAGGTACTAGGCTATTAGCCCTGGGGCCTATACATGCCCAGCCCAAAAGGTACCCTGGCTTTTGCCACCCAAGAAAATTATTTTCCTGTACCACTGTCGAGCAGAGCCACATAGGTGATCCCCGGGGGTGAATTTCATATTTCCCATCCAATCATCAAGATTTTTCTTGAAGAGTGCTAATGAGGAGCTTTGTTTGATATAGATAGGTAGTTTGTTTCAGAGTATGGGAAGTTTCTGGGACAGGAATCTAGCCCTCCGGCATGTTCTATTTATTGTGGTGACAAGGTTTAGGTCCCTAGAGCGTGTAGCTCGGAGGAATTGGGATTTCTTTAAGTGGAGCATGTCCAACAGCTCTGGGTTTGACATAGCTTTGTATGTTAGGCAGAGATCACCTCTGAGTAGGTGATATGCAATGGAGTAAATCTGGAGTTTTTTGAGACGGCCTGTGTAGGGCATCTGTTTGAGGCCGGTAATCCTCTTTGTGAGGTATTTCTGCGGCCTTTCCAGTTGTTGCAGATGTCTTGTGAGGTACATACCAAAAGGGGTGTTGTACTCTATAATGGGTCTTATGAGTGACGAGTAGAGGGGAACAATGACCTCTTTTTTTCTGGATGAGAAACCTTTTGTGATGAGGTGTGCCACGTAGAAGGATTTACTGACTACTGTGGTGATGTGATTATCAAAGGAGAGACTACTTTCCACCTGTGTCCCAAGGTCACTTACTACACTTTCGGTGTTAGGTATACTACCGCATATGCTGTAGTTCATGGGTACAGAGTTTTTACCAAAGGGGATGACAATGCACTTTTTGGCACTGAGCTTGAGGCCATGGCTTTGACAAAAAGCATCTGTCTCAGTGAGGCCCTTTTGTAGGATATCCACATCGTTAGGAGTTTCGATTATGGCTCATAGTTTGCAGTCATCTGCAAACTTCATTAGCCATAGACCTTTTGTGTTAGCCTGTACTTCAGAGAAGTAGATACTAAACAGGAGAGGACCCAGGACTGAACCCTGTGATACTCAACTTGTCACTGGTCTGACGTCGGATTTGGAGTCTGCTACTTTCACAGTGTGGGTTCTGTCAGTGAGACAGTTGGCAACCCATCTTATGACATAGGGATTTATACCTAGTTTAGTGAGTTTATCTACAATTCCAGAGTGGGGGATGATGTTGAATGCCTTGGCAAGATCTAGATAGGCTGTGTGTACCACCTTACCCTTGTTTATGGCTTTGATGACTGC
>NC_056726.1:1890169852-1890252352 GCF_019279795.1 Protopterus annectens
GGTGTGTAGAGAGAGAAGAGGAAACTAGAAGTAAATATGTTTGATAAGTATGTAGTGAGGTTCCTGTGATGGAGATAGAAGGGATTTTAATTAAATTACATAAGATGACAGTAAAAGAGACTAGATGTATTAACTTTTTTAAAAGTATTTGTCTAGTATGCTATGAGTTAGATGGTGTTATGATTATAATTTAACCTGAGAATTCAAAATTCTGAAAACCAAAGAGGTCATTGGGCCCCTCTGCGCATCACTCATTAGACCCATCATAGAGTACAATGCCCCATTTGGGATGTACCTTACAAGACACCTGCAACAACTGGAAAGACCAGAGAAGTTCCTCACAAGAGGATCACTGGCCTAAAGCAGATGCCCTATGCAGCTCGACTGAAGAAACTCCAGCTGTACTCAGTTGCATACCGTCTACTCAGAGGTGATCTCTGCCTGATACACAAGGCCATGTCCAACCCAGAATTGATGGACATGCTCCACCTAAAGAAAACCATATCCCTTCAAGCCACACACTCCAGGGATCTAAACCTCACCACAACAATAAATAGGACATGCTGGAGGAATAGATTCCTGTCCCAGAGACTTCCCAAGCTCTGGAACAAGATTCCAATCTACATTAGGCAGAGCTCTTCATTAACCCTCTTCAAGAGAAACCTTGACGAGTGGATGGGAAACAAAAAGTTTACCTCAGGGATCACTTCAATGGCTCTGCTGGACAGAGGCACAGGGAACTAATCTAAGGGGGCGGCAAAAGCCAACACATTCTGGCTAGGCTTATAAATGCCTTCGGGCAGATACCCTAGTACCTACCTATGAACCTATAAACCTATGAACCTATGCAGAGGTATA
Organism: Protopterus annectens; assembly: GCF_019279795.1. Lineage (NCBI taxonomy): Eukaryota > Metazoa > Chordata > Ceratodontiformes > Protopteridae > Protopterus > Protopterus annectens. Next base: position 1,890,170,711 of record NC_056726.1, read on the forward strand.
CAGTTTTTTCTCCATACCTATCAATCGTAATAATAACACTCTATCCTCAGCCCTTTTTATTGACCTGTCTAAAGCATTTGACATGGTTAATCACCACCTCCTCATAGACACACTTAAAAACTTGTCATTGGATGCCCTTACTATACAGTGGTTCCAATCATACTTAGATAATAGGCAACAGGCTATACTATGGGATAATACCTTATCTTCCCACCTCCCAGTTGCGCTAGGTGTCCCTCAAGGATCCTTATTGGGTCTTTTACTCTTCTCCATCTTTACAAATGACCTCCATTCTGTAATTCCACAAGATGACTGTATCCAATACGCAGATGACTCCACACTCATATGCTCTGCTACTTCCCAATCAGAACTTCAGTCACTAACCCAAAAGACCTTTAGCACAGTTGAAAATTGGCTCCTACATAGGTGTCTTATCTTAAACCCAAAAAAACTAAAATGCTACTATTCACTGCCACCCGCGAACCTCCCCACTTAACTTTACTGTCACTTCAAATAATGGAACTATAATATCTCCTGAGCCAACCACCAAACTATTCGGAGTACTAATAGATAATAACTTGTCTTATGAGCCTCACATTAATAACACCATAAAAACAGTGAATAAGAAACTAGGTTCCCTCTACAGGATCAAACCCTTTCTAACTCCTATAGCCAGGGTCACCATTGCTCACACCTACCTTATCGCTACCCTGCTCTATGCATCCCCTATCTATACCAAAATATGCAGAAGTAATCTGAGCAAACTGTCATCCTCCTACAACAATATTGCCAGATTTGCAGCTGGGTCCTCCTATAGAAATCATCACTGTATCAACCTGAATCAACTTGGATGGTTAGAATTGCCAAATCTAATACTTTTCAATCAACTAATAGTAGCCCACAAGATCCTGTATCTACCTCAAAATACACCCATACTTACGTCCCTAGTCACCCCCTATAACAATCTCAAAACCTTATGCTCATCTAACAAACTACTTGTACAAATATCTAAATCCAACAATTCAGCTGGTGACACCCTGTTCTCTAATACAGTAGGTGAAACCTGGAGCAGCCTCCCAAGTCAACTAACCTCACTATCCTCAGTTAACCTATTTAAAAGCAAGCTCAAACCCTACCTCAAATCACACTGGCTATGCCCCTGTGATAACTCAGACTAACCACCAAACCCTTTTCTAGACTCCCTTGATTCCTAGCCTCTTGTGAGCATTATCTTGTGTTTACTCGCCGATAATAGTGTGCTTGACCATTCTGAGGATTATTCCTCATGTAAATATGTATATACAATTGAATGACTAACCATTTTCATATAAGACCAGAACTCTTATGAGACTGAACATTATAATTGTATCCTTGAACTTTGCTTTTGAATACTCTAACCACTTAACACTAGTGTTTATCTTTTGATATTTTTGTGTGACTTTAGAATCTATAGTATCTCTTAGATATAATTTGCCTTATTAATACAAACTACTGTTGCATTTAGGTTTATTTACATCAGGTTTTTCCCTATTGGAATACAGAATATAAAATCCTAGACATGTAATATGTTATAAAGCTTTGTAATGTACCAATTTCTATTGTAAATATCATTGCCTTGGCCTATTTTTTGTTGCTTGTGGAGCTTTTCTCCCCGGGCCTCCACTGGAAATGGACATATATCCAACTGTACTAGCCCGATCAACAAATGTAAAATGTATAAATACATAAAATAAATAAATATCAATATATTTACCATCCATTTCAGAAAGAGTAGTATTTTAATTAACTAAGTTTTTAGCAGCAATGAGATCAACTAAAGCTATACCAGCAGTCCAGGTTTAGGAATAGTGCACAGAAATGTAAAAGACTGAGAAACTGTATACATCCTAGCTGGCTTTTTAGGGGCAGTTGACTGAATAACAGGAAAACTGCAGACAGTAACACTCATATCCTCTAAAGCTGACAGATCAGGAGGAATGGATATATTTTCTGGAAAATCCATCTGCAAAATTATTGTATTTTCTGAGGGACTGAGAAACCTCAGTCTTCTCCCACACTGGCACATTCAACAATAGTCTGAGAGAAAAAAAACACAGAGACAATAGGAAGCTGAGCTCTACTCTCTGAGTCTGAATTAGAAATCTGAGGACAAAAAAAACTTTAGTTCATCCCTACACCTTCTGGTGCAGATTCAGAATTCTGAATCTCTTCAGAAAAAAAGGGATCCCTCTTTATTTTACCAGAAACTACCTTACATGAAAGATCAATAGAATGGGTTAAACCCTGAGCCAGATCCAGTAAACTACTCCTGTCTAAAGTAAATTGAGGACAAGTAGTTACATGCTTGGCTTTCTGTTTCTTTTGACAAGAAAAATAGATCAAACTGTGTTGCTAATGGCAGCAGCTGATTCCCCAGGGAAGGGCACAGCATTCTCGTACAACAGGGAAAACTTCCCTGTTCCCTATCCCTGGACTGACAAAAGTGGCTCTCCCTTGCCAATTAAGGGGGACTCCAATAGCCACAGAGGACGTGGATAACCCCGGTCCATAGTTGCTGTAGGTGCTACACCAGTGGGATCAGGGGTAAAGAATCAGTTATCTGAGGTACAACAAATTGCCACAGCAGAGTCACCCACCTGAGGCTAAGGCAAATTGCTAGCAGCAAAAGCTTTTGCCTACATTTTTCTTTTTGTGGGTAGAAGAAGGACTGACTGTGGGAATGGAAGTCTGATCCATGCTCAAGCTGACAATGGTGTATTTTTCCCAGGGAATACAAGCAGCACATACCAGTAAAACTAACAGTTTACAAAAGTTACTTATTTTATTTTTATTACAGAAATAACATAGTAAAAACACTTTTAAACAATATTCCAGCCCCACCAACATAAAATAAACACAATTTCTCCACAGAAAATATATTTTCAGTTAGACAACACTATTTTTAAACTGACAGAAAAAATGTGCACTCCTTTCAAAAGTATGTTACAGTCTTGAGGCAGTCTGTTAAAACACAGCGCAGCACTCCTAGCTTTAAAATAACTTTCCTAATGAGGAAAGTAATAAAACAACACATTTAAGAAAATGGATGGGTTTTTCAACAAAGGGAAAAACTAATCTGCCCAGAGAAGGAAAGCACAAGCCAACCATCAATCCTCAAAAGCCTCAGAAAAGCATTCTGCTCAGCTTCAGCTGTTGAATATTTGGGCATGTAGAAGGTGTTCTGATGCTTTGCAAGCTTGTCAGACATTATATCCTTGGCAGGATATAACCCATATAGCTAAGTCTACTGCAGCAGTGATCAATATGAAGAACATTATATAACTGCATAGAGAATAGAGTTAGAAGTTGTGCCATCGGAGATGCAGGGTCTTTTTTAGCATACAGTTGTTGTTATACCTACAGAAGGAGCTGGCAAAACAGTTATTATGGCAGCTTCATTTGCAGGTAGGTAGGTGGTGGGGCCGATATGGATTTGAAGAGGGTTAGAGGATGTTTTGTTTTTTTGATAGCATAAGTAAAAGAAGCAGTACAATGGTCACTAATGCTGGGAAGAAGAGCTGAGGTACTGGAGATAAAAGAGGGTAGTTGATTAAGATATCTAGAAGTGTGCTTGTGTAGACATATGGCTAGCCTGGGTAGGTTCCTTGATATGTTGTAACAGTTTAAGGTCAGTTAGGATTCTACAGACAGCGCACTTATTCGGTGCGAGGAAGTTCCTAAGAATGATATGTGTGTGTGTGTGTGTGTGTGTGTGTGTGTGTGTGTGTGTGTGTGTGTGTGTGTGTGTGTGTGTATGTGTGTATGTGGTCAGGTAGAGTTTTTATTAGGGTATGTAGCATGCTGAGGGAGGAGGAAGACTATGGCTATGGTCAGAGGCATATTTTTAGTCAAGGGTAAATAATAAAAGTTAGGCCATGAACATTTGATGTGAGTGAAGTAGCAATAATGATATTGCACCACATGGAAGATTTTGTGAGGAGTATGCAGAATCTTTCTGTGTGATTCCAAGGGTGTTCAACTTGAACAATGGTGTAGATATTGAATTGAGGGATGATAGTGGACAGTATGATTAGAGCTGTGTTTCTGTAAGTTTGCAGACATCACTGTTTTGCTGGGTGATCCAGAGGTGGATGCTGTCCAACTTTCGGTTCAGGCTACTGCAATCAAGAAAGGTGATTATTAACTGCCTACTATTGTAGTGTTTGAGGATGATGTGCAAATTGTGTATTGGGGGGATGAGTTGGGTTGAATGTTTCCAGACAGAATAACAAGTGTGAAGAGTATTTTCAAGAACTGATTTGCCGAGATTTTCCTGTGCTGCTTAGTTGTTACTGGTCTAATTTAATGTTAATCATTTATAGGCAGCTAGCTTTGAATGGTGATGATAATGGGGGGGGGGGGGGGCACTGAACTGTACTAGTAATTGCTGGTGAAGAATATTTTTTGTGGGTTGAGTTAATGAATAATATCATTACAGTTGTTGGTAAGGTGAGCATATAGGCCTGAATGAGTATGGTGCTGGTCCTGACTAGCCAATATTAAGGTCACTCATGAGTGCTAGTTGGAGACCCTTAATTTGTTACTGCATGATGCTGATACAGTTTTGAGCTACACATTGATTATAGGTGTTTGGAATATATATGGTTGCTGAAAGAAGTTTTGTCTGTCTCCTGGCATGATTTCTATAATGACTAAATTAGGGTTTTCACCTCTTGTATCATTGCTCTTAGCAAAAGTGTAGGGCTTAAATTGAATAGTTTCACTTTACTAACTAATGCTAGAATTCACCTACCTGGTCTAGTACTTGGCCTGTGAGAAAAAGAGCAGTAATATTCATTTGACGTTTTGGGGGATCCCACGTTTTCCTTAAACCATCTAGTACATTGTCTCATAGATATCCATTATTTTAATGCTTTCCATGTACTTCTCATACTATGTATATTACTGGAGAGGGCCCTTGAGGCAGATGGGGAATAATGAGTGTGTGCATTTTTAGTATGATGTGGCCTCGGGTTGGGTAGTTTATCGTAACTAAGAATGGCATATTAATTTGAATTCTAGTAAACCATAAGAGAAAGGCAATTGAGGATGATAAGCTACAATACTTTTAATTTGGGAAGGTATGTGAATCTGGGCAGTGATGTAGCAGTGAATAATACTGTGGGCATCAGCTATAGACTTGTATTGCTGAAGAATAGAATTCACAGCATTTAAATACACTATTGGATTGTATGAAGGAGATGATGTGAAAATCAGTCAATATGCAGTACTAAGTTATTAACAGTGGTATGAAATAAAAAGATTCTAAATGCAGTCCTTAATGTAAATGAAAGGAAGAATGTTATGTTTACTGAGTCTAAAACAAATCCAAAAGGCAGGAAGTGTGTTAGGTGTTTTGAACACAGGGGAAGCATGTGTGTCAAATAGTAGAAAGGCAAAAGAATATATTATACTTTTTAATTTCTCCAAAACGATGGAAATGGATCTCATTCCTAAGTCAAAGTATGATTAAAGTTCATGAAATTAGTATTGTTTCAATCTTTGATATCAGCCAAAAGTGATCTTCGCAGCACCCGCAATGTGCCCAGTAATGATTCCTTCTGCAATTCATACAGGTTTACATGTATTGGTAAAATATCTAAAATATCTAAATACGATTGTATATTCTTTTTTATAAGACCATGTTGCTCCTACTACTGTTGGAACTGTCTGAGTATCTTTCTTCCACATTGCTCTCATTTCTGCCTACAGATCCTGATATTTTATGATTTTGTGACTCTGTATGCAAGACACTGCAGTCACTGAGTGTGGTGATTTCAATGATCAGTGCTACTTTTGTCTTCTTTTCATGGACCACTATATCTTGTTTTCTAGCATCTATCTTTTGAACTGTTGGTAATGGGTGATCCCATGTGATGTAAACTTCATCATTTTCTATGATGCTTTGTAGCTCATGTTTCTAGTGTTTTTCAGCCACTTCAATACCATAATATTTGCACAATCCCCAGTGCAACAGTCTTGCCACATTATTATGCCTTTTAGTGTATAGTCCTGCCATTAGTATGTCACAACCAGCAATGAGGTGTGCGACTGTTTCCAATTTGATTTTACAAAACTTACATTTGTCTGTTTCTCCTACATGTTCAGTGGACTTTGTAAACTAGCATGTACATAGCCCACAATCATGGGCCGCCAATACTAACCTTTCATCTCATGGTTTGAATTTGCCTCTTCTTAACCATTCCTGTACTCAGTCCTGATCAACATGAGGTTATTCCAGAAGTTTTATATACTTGCAACTATATTTATGCATTTCCCATGTTTCTTGCCTTCTCATCTGGTCCTTTACCTTATATTCTTTCTTTTGTTTTATGGCACAGTCAGGTGTTGCCTGATGTTTATCTACTTCTGGTTTGATTTCCATTCCTGCTTGAAGCAGATACGCTTCTGCAAGATTAAGCAAAGAAGTCATCTTAGATTTATTCTCCTTATGGTTCAAAACATTGACTATGTTTGGGTCCTGTGAGGTCAGCAGATATGTGTGCAGTCCCACAATTGCAGATCTATACATGTAAACATTTTCATGGAGGCCCATCCCTCCTTCAGACCAGGGAATATATAATCTTGATATGTACTGATTGTTTTAAATCATTTGGTCAGCATGAAGCATCCTTCTTGTTTTACGATCTAATCTATTCAAAATGTTTTGGGGCCAGTCAATCACTCCAAACCTGCAAGTTAGGACAGGAAGAACAAATTGGTTTATAGCATGGATTGTATTCCTAGATGTCAACACTGTTTTCAGGATTAATTTAAGTCTTCTAAAATATTCCTTACTAAGTTTTATTCGCATTTGTCCAGGTCTTATTGTTGATCCTACATCAATTCCAAAATATTTATCCACTCCCTCTTGCTCAAGTTCTTTTATATCACATTCTTTCCTGCTTTAATGGTTACTTTTGCAACCTTTTTCACTGGGGGAGCTATGGTGGCAAACTACATGGTCAGTATAAATTATAATGGGTAGTATCAAAGAAAGGAAAAGAAGTATTGTGTACGGGACTGACATATGTACAATATTTGTTATTTGAGGAAGTATGGCCAACAGGTAATGATGTAAATGCTCATACATGAGCTAATTACAGCAGTGATTAGCTATGCAGGTATCAGGTTTGTTTAAAGAAAATAGTGTACATAGTGGAGGTAGGAGGATTCCTTCTGAATCTTCAGATGTACAATGGATACAAATGGAAAGGGTGGAAAGGCACAGATGACCATTCCTTTCCAATGAAAAGAAAAGTCATCTGCCTTCCAGGCCTTCTTGCAAAGATTACTGAAACAGAATCTTGCTCTCCACACATGGATTGAATTTTTAAAAATAGAAGGAAGAGGTTGCTTCCTGCAATAGAAATAACTGCATAGGTAGGAGGAAGTGGGGATAGACTTGTGGGGCAAACTGTGATTACCGCCAACTAGGTGTGCAAAAAACAACAATCAGTGCCATGGCTTTGCAACTGCCTAAACTAAATATTGTACTTTTACTTTGGGCCACAGACTCCTCACAACATGTTCACTGTTTTGTTGCTGACCTTGTTCAAGAAAATGTTCAATACCCTCATAAAAGCAGCAAACTAGCTAACAGACCATAGTGCAGCATAGTGCGTGCTTCAAGCTTTCAGTCTTGCTGGGGAAATCTAAAGCAAGCGGGTTTTAACTAAATACCAAACAGCATGTTAAACTAAGGTAGAGAAACATCTCCCTTTGAAGCAGCAGTGCTCATGTGCAGCACATTCATGGCTATATCCATCCATCCATCCTCTACCCCTTTTCCCATTTTTGCTCATGGGTCGGGGTGTCACTTCAGCAGTGACAGTCATCTCGAGCCAAGGTTTACACCGCCAGTTGACTAGCCCTGCCATGGTAGTTCATTCGTACTACTCACTCACACATATAGAAGACCAAAACACTGAAACTTCAAAACACTGACAACTCAAAACACTGAAACTCAAAACACTGAAAACACATATCATACATATACAGAGTTTACACAACATAAATCATAGCACTTTCCACCAAGTGTAAGCAGGGGGGCAAGCCCCCCCCCCCTGTACCCCCCATGTGGGGGGCTGCACCCCCACACCCCCTGCTACTTAAAGATATCAACTCCAAGATTGCATTTAGTGTGGTGGAAAGTGCTATGATTTATGTTGTGTAAACTCAGTATATGTATGATATGTGTTTTCAGTCTTTTGAGTTTCAGTATTTTGAGTTTTCAAGATTCTGAAATTTCAGTGTTTTGGTTTCAGTGTTTTGAGTTTCAGTGTTTTGAGCTTTCAGTGTTATAAAATGAATATATATATATATATATATATATATATATATATATATATATATATAGATATGTATATATATATATATATATATATATATATATATGTATATATATATATATATATATATATATATATATATATATATATATATATATATATATATATATATATATATATATATATATGAATATGCATTCCTATTCGACTTTCAAAAACATTGACGCTCATAACATCAATTTCTGCACATCCACACTCTCTAAAATCAGAAAAAGATGACAACACTGTAACAGTCACTAAAGCAGTGTACCCATTTTCTTTTCGCAGCCACGAAAGAAAAAAAATACATAAGCAGAACCTTCAGACATAATTTGCCTAAATAGTGATACTGTTAGTGAAAGGTTTTTGGCAAGGTAATGTAAATAGTTGTGGTTAGGAGCCAGTGGCAAAGATAGATTTATGGTAAACACACATGAATAAGGATGGACAGGGACATTTGCATGTTGGCTTAATTACACCGATAAATGCAGACAAAACCACCATGTGGTATCTCTTGTGGCTGAGTGGGGCATTTTGTTAAATTAACTGCTTATAAAAGTGAAGAGCGGTGCAGTACTGACACCCTTTGGATATCCCACCTATGAGCTGTCACAGGGCAAGCATGAGGGGTAGGACTTAGAGGGACAAAAACACCAAACTACTTCTAATGGCTGCCTTAATGATGGCTCCTTCTGGATGACCCTTGCCCTAGTGGTGAGGAATGAATGACCCAACTGGCCAAGAGGGGCTTGGTGATACAGAAATTGACATTAAGAAAGGAATAATTAGTAATTAATTAATATTGAATGATAACTATAACAATTAATCAGAGGAGGTTACGAAGGAATGTAAAGGGAGATTAGATAAGCAATTCACAAAGAAATAATGGGGGATATATGTATAGCTCACAAATATGCAACAAAATCTGGAAGATTTAGGATCTTTGCCTGGAAGTGTTTACCTAAGTATTTTTATACCCAAAGCAGACTTCAAAGAATTTTTCCTCAGGTAGATAGCAAATGCTGGAGGTGTGATGGGGAAGAAAGAGGTAACTGGGAACATATCCTGTGGGAGTGTAAAGAGCTGGCAGATTTTAAGGATTCCCTGCAGGATGTACTGTCGGAAATGCTGGATGAATAAATTGTAGTAACTAGGGAAATGATTTTTTGAGCTATGATACAGAGTTGGAATTGCCTACAACAACAAATAATATTAATAGCAATAACAAAACTGTACCCCCTTTCCATCTACATCTGTCCCCTTTCATTGTAATACATCTGCAACGTACTTGTGAATAAGCTAGCCAACTGAATAAATAAAGGCAGTTTAGTTATGGCATTTAATTATTTAATGTATAAGCCCCTTCAGTGCAAACACACTCAGATAGTATCACCTCTCACTCTTACCTAATGTTCTTTTACCACCCATCATCCATCTAACAGCTCTTTCTTGGGCTGTCATGTTGATATTACTCTTAGTATCTATTCTGACATACGTAAGCATCGAACGTCCTTACCCAACTTTTTCTTGATGATTACTCTACAACCTTATACTGTTACATCAAGCAGTTCAGACTCTCTCAGTCCTAACAAAAAGCCACTCATTTACTTCAAAGACATCAACCTGTTCAAGTCAACTGACCTATATAAAATTGACTCTCATTTGCAAAAAATGATAGCACTCATGATGTTTTAAACAGCTTTGACTAAATTGTACTTCTTATTTAAAATTTCATCAACACAATCAAATAGCACAGACTCCAGAGCAAGATATGATTTTTGCTTACAGCCAATATAAATCAGAATTTCAAAGAACATGACACTGCCAGGCTCTTATTGAAATATTCTAATTTTCCAACTGATAATCAATATTACCCGACTCTTAAGAAATCCTGCCAGACTGGACACAAAAAGTCAAAATCAGCCTACTTCATTCACACATAAAAAGCTGCTTTCTCTCACCATATTTCCTTCTGGAATGAAAAGCAGATTCCTCAAGGTCATTTTTCTAATTTGCCTAAATTAACTTCTTCCTTCTGTAATGAAATGTGGATTCTTCCAAATCATAAAAACATCCCTGCAAATAATGTTCGACCATTGCATAATTACTTGCCTATATCGCTTAACACTATCATTCTTTCAAAAGACTATTTTAAGGCAAGCATGCCATATTTCCTTTCTCTAGTACCTCACTCTCGTGTGTTCTACCTCCAGTCTTCAACCCTTTTTCCCTGATATGCTCAGAATTTTTTTCAGGCCTTTGTCCACTTCAACAATCTACATTATTCTCATAAAACCAAAGGAAATACCCAATATAACAATACCACTTTCCACTTCAAGTTCCTTACAAAGGCTTTTGCTGACATGTGAAGTGCTCTTATGCATTTTTAATATCTTTCTTCAGACAAAGAACCCAATCTGACTGGAAGATGGAAAATATAAACCATATCTCAAGCTAGTAGTCATTCATTTTTTGAACCAGAACCCAACTAGCCCACAACAATTCTCTGTCTTCATTCATACCTCCTTGAAAATGTGCCTTATGGACAAATATTCTCATACATGACAGACTTCTACATCCTTAAAAATGTCCAGCATGCCTTCTGTACACCTTTAATACTACTATCATTTTGATCTTGCTACAGACTTTATGTTTCCTAATGAGGGGAAAAGCCTTCTTACCAGTGCACTACTTGTGGACCTTAAAAGGCACATGGCCAAATTAGCCATAGAGTACTAATCAACAAACTGAAAAAAAGACCATTATAACAAATACCATCTCTTGGTTTAGCAATTATCTGTTCAAACACTTATTAAAAGTACTGTTTGGGCAGCATGCTCCCATCTCTTGATACAACTCCCTCAAGGTTATCCAAATGATCCATTATGGCTGCCTCAGGGTGGTAGGTTAGGGCATGTTCCACAGCAGCTGTACAACAGCATACCCATGTCCTCAAGCTCCCACTGACTCTGGACATTGATCAAGTAGAAAGAGAATGAGGCTAAAGGCAGATCTGATCGATCCAGTAAATATGGAGAGACACTGGTGTCAGCAGATGGTCAGCAGTGGGAAAAAAATGATATCAAAAACCTTATCAGGCTAGACCCCCATCAGACTGAATTTTTGAAAGGGAGATCCTGCTCACTTAGTTAACTAAGTCCTTAGAGAAGGTCAGACAGGCAATACAGAATGGACATTCTGATCACATAGGTTATTTTGATTTGGACATCAGTGGATTCTACACACCATGCTGGCATCATTGATAAGCTAAGCGGGTTAAATCAGATCCATATGTGGTGAGATGGTTAGTCAGTTGGCTAAAAAATCTGAACTATATAGCTAAGATAGAAGGCGCCTTTCCAAAATGTAGGAAGGTAGTTAGTGGTTTTCACAAGAGCTCAGTGCTGGGATCATTGCTTTTTGGCATCTACTTCTGTGATCTTCATAGGTTCATAGGTTCATAGGTTGGTACTAGGCTATCAGCCCTAGGGCCTATACAAGCCTAGCCATAACAATCCCCTGGCTATTTCTTCCCACACTATTTACTTCTGACTGAATCAGGACCTTTGGTTAACTAAATTTGCAGACGACTGCAAACAGGGTATAACTGGAAACTCTCCATCTGATACCTTTAATTACAACAGGAACTAACTATTGTGAACAACTAGTTAATGGAAAAATGAATACAATTAAATGTAGTATTGTCACATTTACAAAACAGGTTTCTCCCTCATAGTAAAGCAAAGCCAATAACCCCCTCCAAAGTGATAATGCAGTGAGGGGACTTGGAACCTGAGTTAATAATCACCTCTCCTATAATCATCTTGAAGCAAGAGGAGGCAGAAAAGCATTCCATTTCACACAACTAATATCTTAAGGCATATCATCCAGATCAAAAGTTGTTAGCATTCCTCTGTACATAGAAATAATTTGACAAATTATTAACTACAGTGTGTCATTCAGGATTGCAGTTTTCTGTTAAGCAACTGAAAACACCCCAGAAACTCCTAACCAAGAACATTTCTTGTCTAAAGTTCTTCAGCTTCTAGGAAAGTTGAAGCACAGACCTTTCTCACTGTTTTCTTAAAGACTCTTTGGGGTGATCTGTGCTTTGTGACCTGAGTCACTTCCTTGACCTCCCTTATCACTGCGAGTGAGACAGCTCCACTGGTACCATAATTACTGATTTAAATGTACACCAGCATATAAATAAACTGGGCCGGAGAGACAAACAGCTTACCTAACACCTACCCCATCTCTGGCACAGACTTCCCATTGAATTATCACTGCGAGTGAGACAGCTCCACTGGTACCATAATTACTGATTTAAATGTACACCAGCATATAAATAAACTGGGCAGGAGAGACAAACAGCTTACCTAACACCTACCCCATCTCTGGCACAGACTTCCCATTGAATTATCACTGCGAGTGAGACAGCTCCACCGGTACCATAATTACTGATTTAAATGTACACCAGCATATAAATAAACTGGGCTGGAGAGACAAACAGCTTACCCAACACCTACCCCATCTCTGGCACAGACTTCCCATTGAAGTTAAACAATATTACAACCTAGCATCCTTCCAATGAACCTGGGTGATTGGATGGGTATCCATAAATTTAATCTGAAACTAACCAAATATGACCATCCTTAGATGACTGTGTACAGCGTGATGGTGGGCACTGGCACAATGTAAATGGTCTTGTGACTCAATTATTTTGTGCTTCCTCTGATCATTTGATTCTATGATGACATTATTTTACTTTAAAGAAAAGGACTTTTCAACTTAATTAATGCAGACTTACAAACTCAAAATGCTAAGTCGTTACTGTCAAAATTCAACAACTGAAGAGAGCCACCTCAGCCTTTAATGGCAGACTTTTAATAGTTTCAAAAAATAGATGTTCTACTTAGAACGTGCATACACAGAAATGCCACATGCCTGCTCATGACTACTGTGATCCAGCATTGGGGTGTTGCAGCAATCAGGGTGATAGCTCAGTCTTTAACCATAGATTTTTGGTGTTCAAGAAATAGCTTTCCCACTTAAAATGAGCAGGCTTGTAAATGAAGAACACCTGCAAATATCCAATATGATCCACTCATGGAAGTGTCACACATCACCCTTGGATTCAATAAGGCATAGCACACTATACTAATCTGTTCTTTGCAGGATTTCTGAGTACTTTACGAATAAGCAATTCAGAGACCCCTGTGTTGCTACAGCAGTATGAATGAAATGGCTTATAGCATGGATGGTGATCTTTCTGGCAAAGTCACACATAAATCTTGCAATCTTGATGCCCAGCTAATACTAATTATCCATGTGGTATTTCCTCAAAATCTCACTAGCATCTGAATAGCTGGTAAAACAATTCTGACCACAGCTCTATTATCATGGGGCACAAAGTGGAACAACTGAATTCCTTCTTTTGATAGTGTACAACCATTCACTCATTCACTTCATTGGAAGTACTGGCACTGGTAAGTGGTGTGTGTGTGTGTGTGTGTGTGTGTGTGTGTGTGTGTGTGTGTGTGTGTGTGTGTGTGTGTGTGTGTGTGTATGCGTGTGTATGCGTGTGTGTGTGTGTGTGTGTGTGTGTGTGTGTGTGTGTGTGTGTGTATGTGTGTGTGTCTTGGAAGATGTCTCTGCCACCCCATTTCATCAACTGGTAGGCTGCACATTTGGGCAATTAAGTCTAACAGCACAGAGTTTGATTAGGGGACATGATAAGGAGCCACTAATGACTTATTGCCCAGTGTGTCATTATCCTGCTTTAGAATCACACATTATCATCATTGTGCTAATGGGCTGTGCAAACCATCCCAGGCAGCACTGTTAGTGATAGTCTTTCTGAGTCCTTGGTCAGTCATAAAGTAGAAATGTAGTATTGTTAGCTGCTGTGTGGTAAGGCAGAATGGCATATTCCTGTAAATAATAAAATATGTAATATGCACTTATAAGCTTTACTAACACAATCAGTCAACTCAGAAATAATGGAAAACTAGTTTCTTCCACTTTCCTAGACATGTCCAAGGCATTCAATGCAGTTTCCCATCATAGACTCCTCGATGAACTTTCTTCCCTAAACCCAAGCCAAACAGACCTCTCCTGGTTTCACAGCTATGTATCTGATCGACAACAATCTGTCAGATGGCAAGGGGATCTATCCACCCTGTTAACTGTTACAGTAGGTATCCCACAAAGTTCCATTCTAGGGCCACTCCTCTTTACTATTTTCACCAAAAAAGTTTACACATCTACTAATTTAGCCCTATTATTCAATATGCTGATGACTCCACACTTATCTGTGCTGCTCACTCCCTTCCACAGCTCCAAAAAATAACCCAGCAATCCTTCTCAGCCATTAAATCCTGGCTCTGCAACTGCCATCCTATTCTCAATCCAAATAAAACTAAATTAATGCTCTTTACTAACAACAAATCTCCTGATCTTACATCCTCATTTCTCCTCCTTTCATTAAACAATAATAAAATAGAACCTGTCTCTCATACCAAACTACTTGGTGTAACCATAGACAACAGCTTGAGATTCAATGAACACTTAGCATTATTTGTCAAAAAAAAAAACAACATATAAAGCTTGGCTCCCTTTACAGAGCCAAACCTTATCTTACTAGCTCCACCAGCCAAACTATTGCCACCTACTATCTACAAGTCAGACCAAGCTATACTTGAAGCCTGCTATAACAAAATCACCAGATTTGCCACAAACTCATCATACAGATCCTATCACTGTATTGCCCTTCACCAACTAAACTGGCTAAAACTACCTAATCTCCTATCCTTCAATCAACTCATGACCACCCATATCATTATATGACAATCAGACAAATGCACTGCACTTCAAAATATTCTAGAAACCTACTCCAGTAATAGAACACTGAGATCTTCTAATAGGTTCCTATTAAAAGTTACAAAATCTAATAACACTTTTGGAGATTCTCTTTACTCGTTTCATACATTCAGGGACTAGAATGCCACCTTTCAACATATCCGTAACATCACCAACCCATACAAGTTTAGAAAACTTCTCAAGGGACACTTAACTGACAACTGGCTCTGCTCGTGTCAGCTCCAGGCTGATAGGCATTAATGCTATTAGCCTTTTATTTTTTTCCTCTTTCCACATTCTCTGTATTGCACACTTCCTGTAAACCCCACTCTACTTCTTCTTCCTCCTTCCCATTTCTCTCTCTAACTTCTCCTATTGCTCCTTTGTAGCATCTATCTTGTATTCATTGTCCACTGATGATATGCATTTACACTCATTCATTGCAGATGAATCATCGTGTATATAGTTTTTTGTGTGTGTGTGTGTGTGTGTGTGTGTGTGTGTGTGTGTGTGTGTGTGTGTATATATATATATATATATATATATATATATATATATATATATATATATTCCCTTATTGTATGAAATAATTTGCTAGTTTATATGCATGTAAAAAAAAAAAAACATTCAATAATACTATCATTATGATGTCTGTTGTTTAGTACAAAACAGCATTGGAGCTCCATTTTTTTCTATTACTATTTGGCTCTTCTTTTGGTATTTACAGATTTTATCCTTCACCGTATTACCACCTGACTTCCCTTCTAAAATGCAAACTGGTGTTACTAGTTCTTTTTTTTTATTTAAAAAAATTTAGAAGTGATGAGAAATGTTGCTCATTTTGCATTAGTGGCCAACGTATTTTTGCTTAACAGTTTCTAAGTATGATTATTTTTACAATCTGTCGGGATGTAGAATGGTTATATTTAAAGTTTGAGATTTGGTTCAATTTCAAATAGCATGTTATTTGTTTTTTCCATTAGACTCCAAAGTAATTTATCACTTGTGCCAGGAGTGCAGGAGATAACAGAGTAATAACTTAGGACTATTTGTTTGAAATTTACCACTTGCAGGGAGGACCATGGCATTGTACCAATCATTTAGACACCATATACTCAATTAATTTTAGGATATAGTGAGTAATAAAAAAATTCTCCTGTGACAATAGACCATTATAAAATTCTAATTAAGCATGCTCTGGAAGAAGTACATTTTTCTTGCTTTCATTTTTTTTTTTTACCATAGACATTATATTTCACCGACTTTTGAGTTTTTATCTTCTCAGTTAAAAGAAAAAAAAAAGAAATAGGTTCAAGGTCAGTTATTCATGTTAGTCTGTGGATATTTGCTAGATTTACTGACAGTTACAGCTGTCTTTTCACATTTCAATGAAAACACATACTTTGGTTATTCAGACTGAAGAATAACTGAAGAGTAGTATTTCAAACCTATATAATATTTAACTTCATTATTAATACTGACAATTCATATCAATCTGGCTTTTAACCTTGTTAACTTAAATTCATGGAGATTCAAATTAATAAAACATATTGAATAAACTAAGCATATTCAGTTGAATGTATAGATGAATTGTTCAAAATGGCTGAACAATTTAATTTTTGTCTGTGCTTTATTTTCCAGGGTTACTTTTTCTGAGTTCAATCTGTTCTATGTGAATGACTCTATCTGCTTCTCTTGAGATTTATGCATTTCCCAAACTATAAAGGTATAGCCTACATATCCTTTAGCAATTATATTTAACCATGATTTCTCCAGGCAAATAAAAACACTAAACAATAACTTTTTATCAAAGCTATACAGAAATCTCACTCAAAAATGTCTACGCTGCATTGTGTTTCGTACATGTCCTTGGGATAGCATGTAAACCCTCTATGACTTAATTGATTATATTTTTACATAACCAAATAATTTTCAAGCATCAACCTTACTATAGTTATCTACACTATGCAAAAGCTCACTAAATTAAGTATAAATCCTTTTGGCACCCACTGGATAGCTAACTGGCTCACTGATGGGACCCAGGAGATCAAAATAGGTAGGGTCACCTCCACCAAGAGTCCAGTAACTAGTGGAGTACCCCAGGGCTTGGTACTGTGCCAACTCCTTCTTGACATCTATTTCTCTGAAGTGGATGCAGACGCTAAAGGTTTATGGCTGACTAAGTCTGCAGATGATTGCAAGCTGGGGGTTATCATCAACTCCCCTGCAGACACTAGCATTCTTCAGGAAGGCCTATCTCTGACTAACAAATGATGCCAAAGCCATTGCCTTAAACTCAACAGGTTCATAGGTTCATAGGATGATACTAGGCTACTGGCCCAGAAGCCCTTATAAGCCTAGCCAAGAATTTCAAACATTTTCCCACAAAATCATCACCTGTTTCCCCGTCCAGTAGGGACACAGGTAGGATCTCAGGGGTGTATTTTCTGTTTCCAATCCAGTTATCCAGTTTCCTCTTAAAGAGAGCTAGAGATGTACTCCACTTGACATGGAGAAGGAGTCTATTCCACAGATGGGGAAGTCTTTGGGACAGAAATCTATACCGCCAACAAGTTCTATTAATGTCACAGACCAGGTTGAGGCCTTGCATGTGGGTTGCTCAAGTGGAGTTTAACTTGTGGATATGCAGCAAAAACATCAAGGATGGGTCTGAGATGGCCTTGTATGCCAGACACGGTTCACCTCTAAGCAGTCTGTATGAGACTGAGTAGAGGGACAGGGCTTTTAGCCTATCTGTATAGGCTAAGTGTTTGAGACCCTGAATTTTCCTGGTCAGGAACCTCTGTGGTCTCTCCATTTGCTGCATGTGCTTGGCAAGGTACATGCCAAAGGGGGCATTGTACTCGATAATGGGTCTGATAAGGGAGGAGTACAGGTATGTATAACCTCCTTCTTCCTGGATGGAATGCATTTATTTATGAGGTTGGTCATGTAGAAACCCTTCTGTACAAGAGAGGCAACGTGGTGGTCAAAAGTCAGGTTGCTATCAATCTGGGTGCACAAGTGCCTCATGACTGATTGCATGCTTAGTACATTGTTATTAATGTGATAAGTAGTGGAGATGCCATTTTCCCCAAAGAGGATAATGATGCATTTCTTGTCATTCAGTTTGAGGCCATGCTTCTGGCATCAGTCATTAGTTTGAGTAAGGCCCTCTTGAATTATTTTCACATTACTAGGTGAATTTAAGAGACTGCCCAGCTTGCAGTCATGAGCAAACTTTGTCAGCCACAAACCACTGGTTCTGGCTTGAACTTCAGAAAAGAATAGCCCAAACAGTAGAGGCCCCAAGACTGATCCTTGGGGTACACCACTTGTCAATGCTAATAAATGCATAATTGTACTTTTCAGGAAGTCAATGATTGTGGCTAATTAGTATATTAAAAATATGCCCTTAAGAATCTATCCAATTTTCAGGGATCTTGTTATGCACATAAACAGTAGCCTTACCTTCGACCAGCATGCGGCCAAGGTCATTAGGAAATGCTTTTATGTTGTGCAAATTATAAGTAAGGGTATGGCATCTAGGTTTAAAAAGGTCATTATCCCTCTGTACTCTGCCCAAATCAGACCAAACATAGAGTACAATTTTCCCTTCAGTATGTACCTGACCAGACATATGCAGCAACTAGAGTGACCTCAGAGTTTCCTTAAAAAAAGAATACAAGGTGTAACAAATCTGCCTTACACAGAGCACCTTAAAGTTCTTTCCCTCTACTCAGTCTACTATAGATTACTGAGGCTGATCTTACTTGGCTTACAAGTCATCCACCAAGGAGTACCTGAATTACAAACTCTAGGTATCTGGACTTTGTCTGTGACTTAAACAGAACATGCTGGAGAGACAGATAAGGGGCTCACAGACTGTGTCTCCTATAGAAAAGACTTCCAACCCTTGTAAAGTTGAGATTGTCTATTACCCAATTTAAGCTCAGCATAGACCAGTGAATGGAGAATTGGAAGCCTGGAACCCATGTCCCTTATGGTTAAACATACCTTATAAGTACCCTGCCCTCATTGTCCTGTTTGGATACAAGATGTAGTTATTCTTTTAGAAAACTTGGCTAGACTTAGAAAGGCCTCCTGGGTTGTTAGCCTAGTAACAATCCATGAATTTATGAAACTATAAAATTGTTGGAAAAGCATATGCATACACATTTTTATGTTATAATTTCCCTACTATGCAGTTGTTTAACAGAATACTAGCCAAGATTCTATACATTGCCTGTTGGATTGTCTGAATAGGTCATGTAAGACCTCCTTTCATCTGAGGCCTGGGAAGAAAAGCTCCATAAATATAAAACATTTGCAAGTGCAATACAGGTGAGCTAGCATGGTAATTAGGCAAAGGTTGTATCAGGTAAAATATTTCATAGTTATATACAGACATACAAAATCAAGCCAATCTTACATAATAAACATATTACATTGAGTTAATCATATTACAGCACAAATCTGTCAGTAAATGTACAAAGTAATTTAATGTCTGAGTGTTCCAAAGTAGTAACAATGTCACAGGTTCAAAAGAAATAATGCTTTGCTCATTAGAAAGGTAGATGGACTGGAGGGAATTGTGGAGAAAGAACTTGAAATTTAGATAATGAGGGGAAAATATAATTAGAGAAAACTTTTTACAAGGGATGGTAGGTAGATTATGACTTAATTTTTTTAGCATTAACTGTAAGGTGAGCATTATATATCCACTCTTCTACTGCTGTGTAGGATTCCTGTTTAAAGACCTGTAGCTGATCCTGGGAGGGGAAAACCAAATGATTGTAGCATCATCTAAATATTGAATCATAGGGGATGACAATGTTACAGTGTAAAGCTTATTTAAGTATATGTTTCCAGTCATCCAAAGGTGTAGTATGGTGATAGGATTCTTCTGTGTGTTGGATTCATAACCCAAAATCTGGATATCTTTAGCTGAAAATAACTATCATTATAACTGTTGCATTTCTTGGGAATGTATATGTCAGAAAATGTTTGCTTGATTTGAAGATTGCATAACACTAATAACCTCAACAATGACTGAGCCCATTTGGATCTCAGTCTCTTTTTTTTAATTCTGAACTACTGCCTGATTGTCACAATGAAAAAAATTACATTCTTGTTATGGAACGGGTCCTGCCAAATGACTGTTGCTGCCCAAGTAATCATCAGCTCCAAAAATGTAAATTTTTTCTTACACACTGCTATCCAGCATGTCAGCCAAGGTGCCAAAAACCAACAACCTCTGATATAGTAGATGATCGAACTTTCAAAAGTTAGACTGTCATATGGTCGACATTATATGATCGGATTCTTGAATGTTCAAACATTTTAATGGAGCTCTCTGTACAGCACAGAATGGGAAGATTTCCTTTTTCTGCACTGTAGTGCGATCTTGAAGTTGGTATATTTAATGAGTGGGTGGTGTGGGGCATGGAGGTGGGCTTAAAATGTTCAGATAGGTTATTTATGTAGTTTATTTTTTTATTAAATTTTTGAACGTTTAAATTATATGGTGTTGACTATATTATAGTCAAACTTTTGAAAGTTCAATTATCTGATATAGACCCTCTGAAGTATGTCCTATCCCAAGGCTCCCAGCTGTTTCAGTGAACAGGTGCAGTGCCAAAAATAAGACTCAGTCATCCTACCATAATGATTTCCAATTGTATTCTGAAATGAAATGGTATCATATGCAAAGCTCTTCCTTAGCCCAGCTAGTACTTTTCACCCTTTGATAATTCTGATTCCCACATTTCAGCAAATGGGCCAGAGTCCTGGTGAATGCCCTCCCCAGAGCAATTGCCTTCCATGCAAAGTTAAGGAAAACCAGCTTTCTTAGCACATAAAACTACTTTGTTAACCTCACTCAGGGAGTCTAATCTGGCTGGCAGAGTTTAGAAATTGAGGAACGTATGTCAGTTTCAAACCTAGAAAGACTAAATCTTTGATTGGGCCCTCAATCCTGTCCTCAGCAAGGAGCACCCTGAATTTATAACATAGCTCAATGACATGTTTCATGCCCTCATTCATGCCCTGGACCCCAATCCCAATAACTGACACTTCTTTGGTGGATTTATTAGCAAAGGGACTGACTTTTGTTCCCGACATAAGGGCTAGTCTTGCAAGAACTATTACTGATTTAAAATTATTTGTACGTAAATTGAACTTGCAATTTTTGTTTAAAGACCGACCTAGAGCATTTAACGAATGTAAGGTATTGATTACTTTTAACCCACCTTTACTTCCACGTTTATAGGTTTTTGAACAGATCTACAAATTGGATTTACGTGAAAAACTTGAACATAATAGGCATAAATCTTTGATTTCTCATAGTAATTTTACCGAGCAAGAAAGGGAGAGTCTAAAGTATTTGGGTTTTCAGAATGTTAGAGTGGTCAAACCTGACAAAGGTGGAGGGCTTGTGTTTTTTGACAATGATGATTATATCAGATGCATGACAAAACTACTTGAATCAGAGCATTATTCTTTCTCTTCTTTGAATGAAATTAACTGGGCCCAGCAAAATATTAAAATTTTCTTGAATGAGTTGTTTATAGAATCCAGAATTTCTTTGGACCTCTATAATTATTTATCTAGTTTAGCTCCCCTTATCCCAGTGATCTTCAGTATTCTGAAGGTTCACAAAGTTCTTGATGACACACCATTACGTCCCATTGTCAAAGAGAGGAATTCTATTACATACCCACTGGCTAAATTCGTAGATACGACACTAAAGAAATTTGTTGGCATGTTTGACTACATTTGTAGAGATTAATGGTCATTTTGGAAGAGCATCAATGGTTTGGAGTATAAGGAAGAGATTTTGCTCTTAACCATTGATGTTAAAGACCTTTATATGGTCATACCCATCGACTTAGGTATTGAGTGGGTAACCGATTTGATTAGAACAAAGGGTTGTCGTGAAAGGGAGAAAGAACTTCTAGAGGAATTATTGGACCTAATTTTGAACAATAATTTCTTTATTTTTAATGGATGTTATTATTTGCAAAAATCAGAGGTTGCGATGGGCTCCCCATGTGTGGCAAGTTTTGCAAATCTTGTAATGGCCCACTGGGAGTAGCAGCATGTTTTTAACAGTAACAATACATTCAAGAAAAACATCTATTATTACACAAGATACCTAGATGATGTTTTTATTATGTTTGATGGTGCCACTGATGGCATTTTGAATTTTGTGGTTTATTTGAATGAGTCTATTCAATTCTTGAAATTCACCTAAAATATAGGAATTGCGAGTATAATTTATCTAGATGTTGAACTATTTAAGGATAGAAATTCAAATTCATTTAAAGCTAGGATACATAGGAAATCAACATATTCTAATTCATTCCTCCATTTCACCAGTTGTCACCCATTTCAGCAGAAGAGATCTATAGTGAAGGGACAACTGGTGAGAGCAGCATGGATGGTGTCTGATGAGGATGATTTTAAAGCAGAATGTCAACTGTTACATGATATGTTTGTGAAATGAGAATACCCTTTACAACTATTGGATGATTTGATTTCAGACGTACACTTTAAAAGGTTCAATGGTCAATTTAAACCCATTTTGGGGTCTGATTCCCCTATGATTACCAATACTGGGCAGTTGGAAAAACCTGATTAATTTAAGTTTACTTTCATTACATCTTATAGTATCGATGCTAATGTTATAAGACAGACAGTCTTTAAAAATTGGAATTTTTTATTATTATTAGATGCTGATTTAACCCTAATTATTGAATTGTCACCTAGGAATACTTATAGAAGAGGACCGAACTTAAAAACCTATTGGAGAGAGTGAATATTCCTATGTCCAGAACTACTGGTATGTATAAGTGTGAAAATTGCCCTTACTGTAGATATATGAAAGTAAGCAAGACTTTTTCTATAAGGGGCAGAAAATATTCTATTAGTAGATGATACAACTGCCTCTCTAAAGGTGTAGTCTGTTTGGCCACCTGACGACTCTGTCCTTGTTTCTACATCGGCAAGACCGATCATAGACTCAGGGACAGAGTTTATGAGCATCTCTATAGTATTAGAAAATCTAAATTCGAGAATGCCCTAGCAAAACACATTCACAAGCACCCTCATTATAGTTTTGTTTCTGAATTATTGATCAGAATGAATTTAATCCAAGGGGTGGACCTTTCTCTATATTGTTAGAACTTCAAGATCTCCTGTGGCAAATAAGATCAAATGCCTACTGCCCACCAGGCCTGAACGATATGAGTTCACTGGCCTGTGTGTTGAAGCTCAGGAGCCTTCAGAGATAAAATCCCATGTTTCAGCTTTGTATTTATACCCTATTCTAAAGTTGATTTATACATTTTTTTGGGGCAACATAAATTCATTAAGCATATCAGAAAACAGGTTACTTATGTTTTAAGAAAACATTTGTGTACATATAAATTCATTTTTAATATACATTTTTCCTCTTAATCCTCGGTTGCTTTTCATAGGTCATTTAGTACTTTTACTATTTATGTTTATTCACATTTTTTAGAGTTTATTTTTTGAGCCCTACACAACAAAATAGTACGATATAGTATATTCTTTGCAAGCATTTGAATGACTTCTTAATGATGTTTTTACACATTCATTGTGGTTTTAGTAATATTGGATGTTTTTGCCTATAATTTTGAAATTGATTTTAGCATGTGATTAATTGACTGACTTGTGTATTTAAGGCAAAGATTTGTGTAATGGGTTTGTCTGAAGAAGTTTTATTCACTGAAATAAGACGTAAGTGCTAACTATATATTTTTGTGGAGTCAAATAAATTCCTTGCTGGAATACGTTCCTTCTGTGGATTTTTCAAGCAGCCATCAGTTCTTTTGTCTTGAATATTGCTCTGTTTTTATTTTTTTACTAGTTGGTAACATGATATGGTGAGGTATAGGATCTTAGGATCATAAAAGATTACTAGGCTATCAACCCAGTGGTCATTTTAAGCCTAACCATTTCAACCCAATGTAATACCTTAGAGGTACTAGTCAATACCCAAGATTGCATTAAGTGATGATTCCCCATTCCCATGAAGGCTGTGGGTGCTAGCCCTGGTAAGAATTTATGGTGCCCCATCCACTCATCCAGGTTTTTTTTTTGAACAGTGACAAATAGATGTTCTGTTTCACATGAATTGGTAGCCTGTTCCAATGACATGACAGTCACTGGGAGATAAATCTGCCCCTCCAGCATGTCCTATTTAATTGACAGGCCAAAGCTTGTACCAAGGACATTTACAATTTATTTTTAGCTGAAAATAGACAATGAGGTAATACTTTGACTCTGGATAACCATCATGCCTAGTTTGACTTGATTAATAATGATTACATTGTGATTAAGAATACCATTATGGGTGGAATTGTGATTGCAATGGCTTTTAGTTTTTACCGGATTCTCAAAAGCCTGCACGAAGTGCAAGATGAGTGCAGTAGCTCACGCAGGCAATATGTCTGCTGTGCGATCCAGGAAAAGCCAGCAGGGGCGTACATGAGAGCTCCAGCACTAATCTTGCATGGACTAAGCCCTGGTATGCAAATCACCTAATTTGCTGGAGAAATCCATGCAAATGAGGTGATATTGCAATCCAGGAAGCTTGCAATAGTCCATGCAAGACAAGTGCAATCTGTGGAAATGTACTGGGTTACTAACCAAGTACATTTCTGCAAATTCCAAAACGGAGCTATGACAGCTCCAAATAAAGGCTGCATATTATTGAAGAAGCATGCCAATGGCCAAGTAGAAGGCCATTGGTATTGCAAACCGTAAAAAAAATAAACAAAACAACTTTTTTTTTTCGCCGATCTCAGCTGTGTAAGCATAGGGTGGTGTCACGCAAACGGGATCGGGGGGAAAATAATAAAATAAACTGAAAATGAGCATTCTAACAAAAATCAGTATTCTGCTATGCAAGTCAATGGCAGGCAAAAGACAACTTGGCCAGTGAGTAGCAGTTGCTAAGGGGGGAGGCTCAGTGTGGGAACATGTAACTATGCATTAGTAGGAAATCCTATGCAAATGAAGGAAAGGTTAGTGAATCCCAGATTTTCCCAGGGTGTGAGGCAGGTCCCAAGAGTGTAAGAGTATAAATAGCTGGGTACAAGGCTAGTATATAGGTGACATCATGGGAGGGTGTCAGGCATACTGTAAGTGGATTGGAGACCTGTGGCTCGAGATTGCTCCTAGGTTAGCACAGCTAAGCTAGGGGTGTGTCTAAACCTGCCTGCGCACCAGGTTTTTCAGGAAGAAAAATAAGTTAAACTAGGAAATAGCAGCTCTATGCACATATGAGTACTTCGTTTGCATGGCATGCACACAAGCTTAAACAGGGAGGCAATGGGAATGGAAAACAGCAGTAGGAAGGTAATCAAGGAGAACTAGCTTAGCTGACAGGTGAAATGTATCAGAATCAGTCAAGTACACAGGCAGCAGACCAGCCCAGCCCAACACACCACTATAAACTATGCAAACACCTTTCCCCCTTGGTTTTCCCAAAAACTCTGCACCACCGGTATATACAGATGGGGAAATTTTACAAAACTAAAGCAAGAGAAAAAATGTTAGGTGCTGCTTTTGCTATCATAAACCAGCATGTGCAAGAGGTGGAGGGTGGTGAGGATTTGAATGCTGCTGAGCAACCCACAGTGAGGAGATGGAAAAGAGTGAGCTGAAGATAGTAGAGTGCTATAGGGTTGACAGGGACCTCCTACAGCAAATTGTTGAGCTGTGCTTGCCACGCCTCACACACCGAACTAACAGAGAGGAACCCATCCCAGTGGATACCAAAGTATGTGTAGACCTAAGAATACTAACTATAGGTACCTTCCAAAGGCCAACTGGGGATATGATGGGGATTTCACAGGCATCAGCATCCAGGGTACTCCACAAGTTCCTGGATGCCATGTCAGCACATGTTGGTGAGCATGTATATTTCCCCATCACTCGTGAGTCATTGGCCAGCAATATGCATCTCTTCCACAAAGTAGCAGAATACCCTGAGGTAGTGGGTGCAATAGACTGCACGCACATATGCATTAAAGCACCACCAGGTGAGCAGGGTAGGGTCTACATTAACCGCAAGGGCTTCCCCTCCATCAACTGCCAGGTCATGTGTGATGCCCAGGGCATAATAATGACGGTGTGTGCAGGCTGCCCTGGAAGTTACCATGATTCCCATATCTGGCATTTGATGCACCTATACCAGACATTTGCCAGTGGGGACATCCCACACGGTCACCTAGTGGGGGATGCTGGATACGCACTAGAGCCATGGCTGATGGCACCCATCAGAAATGCACACACACCCAAACAAGAACGCCATAATGAGGCACACGCACAAACATGAGTCATAATAGAGCGTGTGTTTGGGATGCTCAATTCATGGTTCCAATGCCTGGACACATCCAGTGGAGCCTTGCAGTACTCACCAACTACGTGTACCCAAATTGTCCTTGTATGTGCCATGCTACACAATATGATCCTGTGGAAACAGCTGCAGCAGGAACAGCATGGGGCAGGGTCACACAGCCCCCCACCAGTGCCAAGGCCTGCACAGGCGCAGAGTGACTCAGAGGAGGAACAACCTGAGCCTGCCCCTGTAGGCAGAAGGAGGAGTGCCTAGTATGCCTTGGCCTTGACAAAGAGGCAATGCATAACACATGCACTGACACAGTAGATACCCAGGGAATGACACCTCTCTCTGACTCACACATACAGTAAAATGGATGCCAAACATGACACTACCTGTACTCAGCCATGTATAGGAAGTATACTATGTGCATCTGACATAGGCAGCCCTGCAGCACCACCCTCAAGACAGGGAAACCTACAAGGTAAGTGACCCACACATGCCAGTTGGGGGACACATATCCAACAACAGTCACAGCCAGTAGGATAGGTGTAGACAAATACAAACAAATGCTGTACTATGGCCTCTGAATGAGCCCCAAGAGTAACCCCTACCCCAGGCCTACACAGACAGACTACAGCAGGTCAGCCAGTTGGATGTAAGTTTTGAAGGCTAGAAAGTCAGAAACTAATATGTAGGTAGTTAAAGCTAAGATCTGTAGTACACTGGTATGCCTCTAGCCAGCACAATAGGTAAGACTACAGACTGAAATGGTGTACCTGACACACTAGTACAGTCCTAACAAATGTGTAAAAGTGTAAGGTGTGTCCCACCATCCGATGTACACTTATAGTAACAGTCAAGTGTGCCCCCCACCCCTGTGTAGAAATATTGAAACAGTCAGGTGCCCCCCTCGCTATGCAGAAATGGAGCAACAGTAAAGGACAAATGACCGATGTATACCCTACAGACACAACATGCTACCTGTTGGTGTATAACACAAAGGTCAGCACCACAGTCCCAACTACCTGGACTTGATCTACACATGCAATATAGATGGCCATACTGGGCATGCTCACACACTTAGAGGAATGAAGGCAATATCAGTCAGCAACATACTGAAAGTCCATACTGGGCATGCTCACACACTTAAACACATGAAGGCCATGTCAGCAAACACCAGTGGACCAGACATATCTGGCAGTTGCAGTTCTTAGTGCAGACACATGTCAGTATGCACCACTCCTGCCTTGCACACACAGTGGATGGGAATACAGACATATATGTAAGGACAACACACTATAATAAGCCAAAGGTAGATGGACATATATGTGTTGAAGAGAGTGACCATGACAAGGAGCCATCTGGGCCTGTCCCACCCAGCACACAGCCAAAGGGCCCCAAACACATGAGGTGCAGGTGTCACTCAATGCAAATAATAGCCACCAGTATCTGTCAACATGATGGCTTGTTGCAAGTGCCCGCTGTGCAACATGACTGTACAAGGAAGTAGTCACCTAATAGCTGTATGCACACACCTGTGGCATTTGACCCCGTGTGTGCCTGCATGTGACATGTCAACCCCTACATGAATGGGTTACGGTCCATGCACACACTGCCCTCCCCATAGCAGTATCATGACAAGCCTGCTGAGGTCATCCAATGTGAAATACACCTTTGGGAGAGCTGTAGCTCAGTCATCCCCATGGCACATCCCATAACTGTGTACTGCTGTATTGATAAACTAGTTAGGTTGTAGCCCTAACCCCAGACTTGGCAACTGTGTGATTGTGTGTTTGTGTGCGTGTCTCTCAGTCTCTGACTGTGTAGAGAGAAATGCTTTTTAGGGTAGTCACACTCCATACAGTTCATATACACAGCTTTGGCAAGGCTACTGATGTCACTCTCCTAGAAATATACCTCTGGGGATATCATAGCCCAGTAATCTCTGTAGCGTGTCCTGTAACTGCTGTAGTGTGATAAAGTAGTTAGGTAGATGTTCTAACCCTAGATCTGGCTTGTGTGTGTGTGTGTGTGTGTGCGAATGTGTGTGTGTGTGTGTGTGTGTGTGTGTGTGTGTGTGTGTGTCTGACTGAGTAGAAAGCAATACTTTTTAGCCCAACACACCCAAGTGGTGCATACAATACATATACTCAACTTTGGCAAGGCTGCTGATGTCACTCACCTAGAAATACACTTCTGGGGAAATCATAGCCCAGTAATCTCCATAGTGCATCCTGTAACTGTGTACTGCTGTAGTGTGATAAAGTAGCTAAGTAAGTGTTCTAACCCCAGACCTAGCAACTGTTTGCTTGTGTGTGAATGTGTGTGTCTTACTGAATAGAATGAATGGTTTTTAACCCACTCACACCCTGTACAATACATATAATCAACTTTGGCAAGGCTGCTGATGTCACTCACCTAAAAATACACCTCTGGGGAAATCACAGCCCAGTAATCTCTGTAGCGCATCCTGTAACTGTGTACTGCTGCAGTGCGATTTAGAACGGTGGTAGGGTTCCATCTTCACCCATGGCAGTTCTGGATGTTTTGTGTGTGTTCCTATGTCTGTGTATGGAGGAATGCATCATAGGCTACTCACTCGCAGTACATTTCAAATGCCCTCCTTTGGCAATCCCGCTGACATCATTCATTGTGAAATACAACTTTGGGGAACAAAGTCTGTAGTAATCCCTGTGGTGTGACCTATAACTGCTCTATGCTGAAGTGTGATATAGGCCTTGGTCAGGGGTTCAATACCTGCACATGACAGTTGTGGATGCTTTGTGTGTGTCTCACTGTCTGAGTAGGGGGCAATGCATTTTAAGCTAGTCACTCGCAGTACAGTTGAAATGGCCCTCTTTATTAATCCTGCTGATGTCATTCAATGTGAAATACACCTTTGGGGAAAAAGTACTTCAGTAATGTCCATGGTGGGTACTATAACTGCATAGTGCTGTAGTGTAATAAACCAATTAGATAGGGGTTTAACTCCCAGACATGGCAGGTGTATGTTTTCGTAACTCAGATTCTGTGTAGAAGTGGGCGGGGGTGTGTGACACCTGTGGGCAATGTGGAGAGGGTTTTGCTTATTTCTTTTATGGTGACCCTACTATATATCACAATGTCAACCATACAGGGATAACAGATATAAATTAGCTGAGAGGCTGGGATGCAAAGCCATACCCATGCATGTGACATCAAGGCCAGCCACATGTTTGGCTGTGGGGGTGATGCTTATTCGTACAAGACATATAGTGTGTGGTGCCTCTCAACCCCATTAATGGTGCATGTGGGCATATGTGTATTTGTTAATCTGCCATTGCTATCTACAGATGTATGGCCATATATACCTATATAGATTTATATATCTGCTAATATATATATATATATATATATATATATATATATATATATATATATATATATATAAAACCATGTCCGTATACACCTACATAGATATATATCTGTATACACATATGTAACGTGCTTGTGTATATATAGACATATAGATGTAGACACATATATGTGTCAATTTAGGCACATGCATATATATGTGCATATATATTGATAAATATGCATATAGTTTTAGAAAGCAATATATATATATATATATATATATATATATATATATATATATATATAT
Organism: Protopterus annectens; assembly: GCF_019279795.1. Classification (NCBI taxonomy): domain Eukaryota; kingdom Metazoa; phylum Chordata; order Ceratodontiformes; family Protopteridae; genus Protopterus; species Protopterus annectens. Next base: position 1,890,200,958 of record NC_056726.1, read on the forward strand.
ACACACATACATACATATCTAGATATGTTGTATCTGTTTAGATATTAATATAGGTACATACACATACATCTAGATGTTGGTATAAATTCTCTATACTGTTGCATGACTGGACTGGATGATATGTTTCAGAAAGCATCAAATCTCTTTGTATCTGTCATGGCTTAGTGGGAAATCACTTTATCTATGGTGTGTAGGGTCCTTGCCAGAGCTCTTTATTTTGTTGCTGGGCAGAACATGCCCCGTTGGATACGCAGTAATTAAGGCACTTTAAAACAGTTGTAAGCAAGTTTGCATGGGTTTACATGGAGCTAAGCAATGCCTACACATTTAAAGCAATTCAGCAGCTAACTCAGTGGGCACCAGGCCTGATGTGAGGCTATGATTGCACATGACAGTTAGGTGAGTTGGCATTCCATTTTGTAGTTCATGTAGTACACAGCCCAGGATGTCATCTGTTCCCATGGATGCTGTATTCATAGCTGTGGATAATGTGTTTCCTGCCTGTGTGGCTGTGATTACTGGGCACTGGAACCCTTTTCGTATTGACATGGGCACTTTGGGGGGTGAGAGGGGGTGAATGTGGCACTAAATCAATTTGCCAGGATATTGGCATATGCCGTGGGAGCAGTCTATGCAATGCCATTCTGTTGCAGCTCAGGGCACTTCAGAGCATTGCCAGTTTGAATTTGGACATAACTATAGAATGCTGTGTGGTTGTCTGTGGAATCTGTGTCAATTAGTGTTACATAACCTGTTTTGAAGGATTCCATGAGGGTTCTCAATGTCTTACTCGGGCTGCTAAGGGAGTTGTTGGCATCCTTGGATTACCCTTTTTTTCTTCAACAGTGTCTACCGTCTGTTGTATACTCTGTAAATGGCAGGAGACCACCAGACTGACTTGATTATTTGGGAGGTGAACTTTGTGATTCTATTTGGGATGTCAGGAATCATGCACAAGTGGCTGTGCTCATACAGTGCCTTAGTCCAGGATCCATCAGTTGAACTGTCAGCTCCTGTCTCCATGGGTGTCACAAACATTGTCCATTCTGCCTTGAGTGGCATGAAGTCGGCCTTGGAGAGGTCTTTTATGGACAACTGTATATACATTCCTTTCACATGTTCAGTTTGATTAGCCTATGGTGGGATTACTTTGGTGGAACCGCAGTCCCATGTACTGTTGTGATGGCTTAGTGGTTAGTTACTGTGACTATAGTGGACAGGGTCCTGGGTTCATGACCTGCAAAGGCAGGTTATTTTTGCTCTGGACAGAACATCGGTTAATGTATACAGACTAATTAGGGCAATTTAGGCCAGTCACACTCAATACAATTAAAATGCCCTACTCTGGCAATCCTGCTCATGTCAATTACTATGAAGTACACCTTTGGGGAACGGGTACTCCAGCAGTCTCTATGGTGAGTGCTATAACAGCGTAATGCTGTAGTGTAATATAGAACTCTGGTAAGACATGGGAGTTGCGGAAGTTTTGTGTCTGTACCTATGCCTGTGTAGAGAGGAATGCGTGTTTGGCTAGTCATATTCACTACAATTCATTTGCCCTACTTTGACAGTCCTGCTAATGTCACTTACTGTGATGTAAACCTTTTGGGAAAAAATGCTCCACTAATCTCTGTGGCACATTCTATAATGGCATAGTGCTATAGTGAACTAACTAGTGAGGTAGGGGTTCTAATCCCAGATGTGACAAGTGTGTGTGTCCTAATGTGTTGATGTTTGTCATATGTGGTTGTGAGTGTGTTTTCAAACTTTCTTATATGGTGCCCCTGGCATAATTCACAATATCCACAGTGCGGGGATAACAGATGTGATATCAATACATAGTCAGTCAAAGGTTCAATACCCTGGACTGGTAGGTGTGTGACACAAACATGCTTACCTTTTACTCTCCCAACCCACCCTGACTTATCTTTGCCTCTGTCTGCCTCTCTCACTCCCTCTCTGGTGGATGTGGAGATTAAACCTGCTTTCCTTAGGCAGCGGCACATATATTGCAGTGATGCTCATGATCAGCTGATGGCCTCTGCACAGATTACAGCCTTCCTCTAGCTGATTGCATGTAGAACAGCTGTGGTAACATTCCCATAGCCAATTGCATGGAAACACACTCCAATATCTATGAACATCATATTGGTGTTGGGCCTTTTCATTCACTGTGAACAGGAACCAGATCTGTTGTTTGGCAAACAGCATCACAGATGGATTGGGGAATTACCTCTAACAACATAAACTGTGGAAACAGGCCAACACACAGGAGGCCCATCCTGACTACAGACTGTAAGTTCTGCTATACTGCAGTTGGAGTAATATTGGTTTAACAGGGTGTATGTGGATATGGCTGTCCAACATGTTTTAATACTTGTCATGTCAGTGCTATGTTTATGAGGAACCCCATCTGCAGGGTCATCTGCAGACTGGGCAGTATGTGGTGCCTTGTGTTCCTTGTGTTACCCACAGAGCACCTATCTCTCAACTGCAGAAGGTAGTGTGAGGATTACAGTCAGTAGATGGTGATAGTCAGAAGAGGTACTGACATCAAATCCCTCATAGGACATATGTTGCATCACACCCTGTTACGACAGGAAATGTATGAGGTCATCACAGCAACATGTCAATATTTTTCCTGTGTTTGTGCCTCCAGTCACATCCCTGTCAACCTTTGTACATATGTCACGCAGTAGGGGGTGGATATATTCTGTACACCATATTCATTGACAGCATAGCTGACAACAAGCTAGTGAGATATCAGACTGCTACACATGCTATGTATAGTAGGGGTTATATTTGAGGACATAGCCTGGGCATTCTGTGGTTGTGTGTACAGTACTGAGGTATGTGTAAGTCTGGCAATTGTCGACAGTGTGTGTATAGTGCATATGTACCTTGACTTGTGCAGAGAATGTGGTAAATGTCATTGTTCTTGGTCCTGTTCTATCTGATAAAAAACACCAAAACTAAAAGCAAAATCAAACCAAGAATGAAAATCACTTGGCACCACAGGACCCGGAAGCAAGTAAACAAAGGCTTTCAAAATAAGCAGATGAAGAAATCAAACAGCTGCTAGGTCTCCAAAAAGATCCTTTAATGTAACCAGGCAAAGTAAAAATCCACAATATCATCCAAGCGCTTTCACTCGACCACATGCGAGCTTTCTCAAGGCAAACAACATTGCTGGAAGTTCATTCACATTAAATACTTCCAGAATCATCACATGACTTCCTGTGAACCTTTCCCAACAGGAAAATCACCATATAAGGACATTCTAAAATACATTCTTATTATCATTAAAAATAATTCATTTTCTAAAAATAATTCATTTTCTAAAAATGTCTTGGCGACTGAATAGCATAATGAACTTAAAATTGAATACAAACTATTAAAATATGTCATAAAACAATTCTGTAAAATATTTTTATAGTTTTATAATACAAATAAGTGCAGTAACCCCTTTTAACCATCGGGGGTGAAATCAAAACTCCAATTTAAAACCTAGAGTTACTAACTGGCATTGTAAAACATTTGTTATCTGAGTTGCCAATGTATAACATTCCATATATCATATTATAAAATCTTATGGATTCAAAAGTGAATAAAACAATAGATGTCATGTTCTGCTAAACTATGTTATAGACGAGCTTGTCTCAATTTCAAAACACACGTTACTAGATACCCAGGTCTAAATGACACCCTCAACATCACTACTGCCTACATAGATTAAGCAATTTATCAGCTGTTCTGCCCAGCAACAAAATAAAAGGCCTCAGCAAGTCTTGGACCTAGGACTCTGCACACCCCAGCCAATGTGATTTACCACTAAGCCATGGCAGATATACATAAATCAGATGTTATCACAAACATAGCATACAGCAAAAGAAGTCAACAGTACAGGGTATGCACTTATACATGTAGATGTAATAAATATATACCTCTCCTCCTATTATATCTATCTATATAAATATCTACATATGTATATATATATATATATATATATATATATGTATACATATATATATATATATATATATATATATATATATATATATATATATATATATATATATATATATATATATATATATATATATATACACACATGTATATATATATATATATATATATATATATATATATGTGTGTGTGTGTGTGTGCACGTGTGTATGACAGAAACAAAAATAATTGAAAGAATTGAAATGTAGTGGGACTTGATCTGATCAGAAATGTGTCATATTAACCCCTACAGTATTGAAATGTGACTCTACTACGTCTGTCAATGTTGAATAGCAATTTATTTTTATTACCTACTTCTTTTGACTAAGACCAAGGTATGTTCCTCGGCCTCCATTCTACTGAATTCCCCGGTGCAGCCTCCCAGCACCAGCCATACATTCATCTCGTTGTTACACAAACACATTGTTACTCTCCCTATTACTCACCCCTGCCCCCCTTTGTGCAACTACCTCTACAAGGCAGTCTGATTACAACTGGTCCATCCAAACCTCACACGCCTCGATCCATAATGCCATGGCCATTGATCCCTGCAAACCCCAGCCCCCACATCCACATTAACCATCCATCCTCTGGGTGCTAGGGCAGACTCTTCACACCTCTACACATTGACCTCTCTCCAGTACTAGGGACCCAACATGTATGTTGTTTCAACCCAAGCATATTCAGGCTTCCCTACAGCCTAGTCCATGTTACACACATACAATATCCACCTTTGGAGATTTGTATTTGTTGGTTTTCACAATTGGGACAAACCTGTCTTGGTTTCATGAGTAGATGTAGTGAGTCAACAGTTGTCAGCCCACTGGTAGTATCTGGCCACCAGTCTGAGAAGCAGTGATATGTTCCCACCTGTACCCAGCTTCATTTCCTAGTTCCACTTCACAGATGATCCAGCTTTGACCTTCCTAGCATGTCGCACGCCCCCTCAAGAACTCAGCTGTTGTTTTCCTGTTGTCTTCCTGGTATACAAAGTACACACAACCGTAGTTGACACTTGACTCATAACAGGTTAGGTTCCAGGTACATGTGATGGACACATCCCCTGTATACACATTACATTACATGTTTCTCTCTGTTTTACCTTTGTAATGATAATGAAGATGCACACAGCACCTTGCAGGACTACAGGGCTGGCTTTATCATTGGACAGGAACTGTGTAGCTAATTTAAATAAACAGCTCAGAATAAGGTATGTAAACACTGTTTAAATGGTTGCTTGTATTAATGACACATCTTTCTGAATAAGTCTTGATATTAAATAAGAAAAAAGCACTAGATAATACATGAGTTGCCGCTATTTTCCTATGAATTCCTTTTGAATGCTTTCCTGTCCTGAAGTTCGTTCTTAGTTATATACAGATATATATCTATAAATATAATAGAGCCCATAAATACATATATGACCACAAGCACCATTAATGGGGGTGAGTGGGCTCTAGCAACATACGCCTGACACGTACCAATATTCAACCCCCCCCCCCAGCCACACAGGTCTGTCATGGAATACAATACCAACTGGTGCAAATCTCATGACCAAGACCTGACACTTTATGGCCGCAACATATTAACAGTAAGCCATGCCACTTGTATGCTGTGAGGTTGGTATCGATAACATATGCAGTACAGTCTGGCTACTATAGTGAATGTACAACGTGGAAGCAATAAAACATTCCTAAGATACATATACACAGACACAGGTATGCAAATACATATATATGTCTATATATATATAGGTTCATAGGTTCATAGGTTCATGGGGGGTGGCCTAATGGTTAAGGTGTTTGCCTTACAAACACAAGGTGCAGGGTTTGAGTCTCACAAGGGATAATTAGCTAAGCTTACAATGGCTCGCAAGGGCAGTTAGCTTAGTACTAACCTATGAACCTATGAACCTATAAATACATACAAAGAGATGAATGAAACCCTCAGACAGATAATTTATTACAGTAATCAGAAAGCATAACATACGCTGGTGTCAAGGCCAAGGCCTTCAAGTAGTACAACAGGAAAGACAGACTGGGTCACAGGATAACAATCAGTCAACAGTAAGTAATGCAGATATACAGGCCAGTGGCCTCTAACTACACTCTCTACTCAATACCTAGGTGGAAAAAAATGAGGTTGATGATGATACATAACAATGCATAACTGAAATCATCACAATTGCACTGACAAACAGAACAGGCTGTATGGCAGTAATCAGTAGGGCAGCAATGTTCACAGGGTGAAATGTATGGTAAGCCAGCTTACTACTAATATACCTCCCATACTGTAACACCATAGGTTAATTATGGTGCTCCCATTCCCATAGACTGAATTACAGGAACATATAACAATGTTGCATACACTGACCTCTACACTGCAGAGGGGCACACATGTGTTGTTCAGATGAAGCCCACATATATATGATGCATATGTTCTGTACACCATTATTCATTGACATCATACCTGATAACAAGCCAGTCAGATAACAGAATGCTGGACATGCTGTGTATAGTATTGGCTTTTACTGAGGACATGACTTGGACAGTCTGTGGTTGTGTGTACAGTACTGTTGTCTTTGTACATAAGGCAGGAGTCTGTAACCTTCACTATCCCAGGAGTCATGTCTGTCCCCTCACCCACCAAAGTAAAGTCATTGGGAACCACAACTGCTAACTGACCCCTAATATGAAGATAACACTGCATATAAGGTTTCAAATATTGTTATACTATATATGACAGAACTAATTGTATCAGAGCAATACCTAACATCCATCCATGATTGTGTTCCTGTGTTGGCCCTGGTTGATCTCTGTGTGTGTGTTTGTGCATGGGCGGTGCATTACAGTGTCCATTAATCCTCAGAGGTACAGATATCCACTACAGCAGGTTGTTAGAGCTGCATGTGGCTCTAGAGCTGCAGGTTGCAGGCCCCTGAGTTAGGAATTTGAAGACAATCTGTGTATTGTGCATACGTACCTTGCGCAGTGCACAGACTGTTGTAGATGCAATTGTTCTTTGTCCTGTACTATGTGATGTTACATGCTGCCCCAGTGTATGGTAACCTATTTGCTCACATGTCTGTAGGGCCAGGCACATGTGTCCTATACCACAGACAGCCAATGGATCTCACTGTGCCATGACCAGTGTATGTACGGTTACTGTCTGAGTGGTACATATGAGGATGGTGTTTATCAGATGGTCATTATACTGTCATATTAAGCTTGTGCAGTCACATACCCTGTTGTGGAATATGACTGCAGAACATCCTACTGTTGGCACATGTACACCTACAATCCCAAAGAAAGCCTCTGCAAGTAAGACGTCTGCAGGGTGCTAAATCACTATGTAGACCACAAAATATGACCAGCAGACCGTGGAAACAGAATAATAATAAGTTACATAGATACGGTGTACCAAACAGACCGGTTTCGGCTTGTATATTGCAAAGCCATGAAGGCTTTGTAATATACAAGCCAAAACTGGTCTGTTTGGTACACTATATTTATGTAACTTATTGTTATTCTGTCTCCACGGTCTGCTGGTCATATTTTTCATCTACATGTACACCTACAACACAACTGGATAACATTATAGAGACCGCAATCAAGCAGTGTACCTAACAGCTGTAATGCATCATTGCCTAATGACTACACTACCTGACAAATGTGCCTCACACCCTGCACCCTACAACATGTTACACTGCAGTACACTGTTGTACAGTACTGTTGTACAGTCACTGTGTGCATCAGAACCATATCAGCCTGTCCCTGCATCGATGGTATGGATGGCAGGGATGGGGCACAGGTATCATCATATGCACAGGGTGTGGTGTTGGTTTGCCAGAGTCCAAGGGTGGCCGATACATTTGACACCATGTGTGTGGGTGAGAGGTGTACTCCGGGAAGCTGGCTGAGGTGATATGGTGTGTGTAGGTATGAGGTTGCCCTAGGTGTGTTTTTGAGAGGGTGTGGGTATGCATGCACACAGTTCTGCCATGTGGCTACCCTACACAGGTGTTTATGGAAAGCTGCAGACCATACCTGGCAGGGTGTGCAGTTCAATGCCTCCGTCCACAGACACGTAGACTGCACCTGCCAGGTGTTCCACGGACACATCCAGCTACAGCCGTTGATGTGCTACTCTCACCTGCGGTTGATATTTGTCCGCTGGTACCAGGCCCATCCTGGGACTGGCCAGCACCATGTGCACATGTCCTGCTGTGGTGTGGACAGCACACCCCCTGTACTGCCAGGGGTGTTACTACTACTACAGGAGCCCCTTGGTGTCCTGCCATGTCCATGTCGACTACCAGCTGATGGTGTTGCTCCCTATGTCCAAAAGGATGTTGCACTTCTCCCACCACATGTTCTAGCATGGACAGACCATGGTCAATGAGGGCCATCATCTCACCAGACCATATATCCATGAACTCAGTTACTCCATGGATGGCACTAGCAAGTTCACGGGCATTGTCATTTGATGATGTGAGAGCAGCCTCTGCAGCCTGAGGGCCTGTCTGTGGTAACATTCTGTGCATGCCTGCACCACCATGACAGCCTGAAATATGTGTCTGCTGGCAGCACCTATGTTGCCTCTGCCAGGGGTATGATGTCCAGTTGCCCTCCCAAGAGCACCCTGGGACATCTGCCTATGTGGTCCCCTACTGGACAACTGGCTATGCCTGCTGCAACCAGACACAGCAGATGTGGTCACCACCCTTTCCTGTGCACTTGCACTAAACGCCAGCTGTCCCTCCGCTATGGCCACTGGTGATGGGGTAGATATAGGCACTGAAACTGTGTGTGGGTGTGTGGTGGTTTAAAGGGGGATGTCAAATGTATGTGCATTGTTGTCTCCTGACAATCCAACCTATAGTCACCATTAGTGTCATCATCATCATCATCATCATCAGTGTCTGTATGGACACCTACAGCAGATCGGCTGCAAGAGGGAGCATGACCCACCTCTCCACCTGTGGGGGAGAACAATAAATGCACTTTAAAACCTTTACATCATTGCCTAACAATACACACACAAACACACACACCTGCATTATACCTACCTGTCAACGGCTTTACAGTCAGTCCCACTTGTATGTCCATGTGTTACCCCACCCTACGTCACACTTGCTAACATACACACATTGATACTACTCATTAATATCACAGTCCTACAAATAGCCACACAAGTGGACACAACACAAGCCCTGTTGCTACTTTACCTGCCTGACCTGTGTGCGGTGGATTTATATGGCCTCATTGCTGTAATTCGGTATGCACCCTCTGTATGGCCGGAAATGATGTGCATGGCCCCTATATGTGTGGGGTACTATGTTGCATCCATACTATCTCCCACTGATCTGTCATGAGTATGTAAAGCTCAGTACATGACAGATATGTTGCTCCGTCAGCCCATCATGTGACAACTGTAATATTTAGATACACTCCCTGGTGTTGACTAGTACTTCCACAATGCACCTGTAGAGCTGCATACGTGGGTATAGGTGACCTCTCTGATGACTGCAATATTAAGTGTGTACCTGGAGTCTACCTTCCTTCTGGATGCCTGTTCCGTGCTACAGACCATATTATACTATTTGCTGTCTTGTGAATACTCATATGAGAGGTATTCCTGGTGTGTAATGTGGCAGTCCATATCCATGTCCTGCACAGTCATAAAGGGAGGTACAGCTGTCTGAACACACCACAATCACTCCTGCATACATGGCTACACACACAAACACACACATGCACACACACATCCTATATGCATCTACCTCCCTCATGTTCAACAGAGTGACCCTGCATACAACCTAAATAACCATCAAGAGGAATGCACACACATACAGGTGAGGTTGCACATTGATCATACATACAGTCACCCTATTACCCATCTGCCAACATGCAGAACATATGGTACAGAAGAGCATGCAGTTCAGCTATAGTCAATCCATGCTAGCAACAGTATACATGTGTGTGATGCTTGTGCTGTGTCACTAGGTGATAATCCTTCGCATGGATACCACTGCACTGCCATGTACTGTTTGCAACAACTCCCAGGTGTACAACCCATTATGGAGTGTGTAGTACTGTGTCGGTTATGTCAGCTTTACTTCTCACAGCCCCTATGTTTTTCAGCAACACATACCTGGGATGATATGTGGATAGTTGTCATTGGTGAATGCCTGATGCATGATGTACATCTGTCAACATAAACAAAGCATGTATGACCACTGCAATAGCCTTACACTGAGAACCATTAGTGCATACTGTGGCTATGGGGGGTGTACACACCTTTATTTATTTAACACACACAACCATGATCTGCCATGGGACCACATCACTGCATATCTTAGCAGTACACGAGCCTGGTATGTTATATATGTCCTGTACTTTCACATACAGTGTCTACAGATGGTGTTAGGTGTGCAGCTGCTGACCACAATGCATACACAACATGTTGGTATATGTGTACACACCCCTATTATGACGGTTTATCACAACTCTTTTGGGTACTACTACAGTCATTGCTCCTGGCAGGGATATATCAGTGTGGGCCATGTGCATTTGCCAGTGTATGTTCAGTCTGCCCTACACATGCCCCACCTATTCTATTATTGCAAGGTCTACTCATGTGCACATCCCAATGGTGCTCACACACTGCCATCACTATTGCTGTGTGTTTAAGGTTACAGCTGCCACAGGTCCTGATCCTGACTATGTACAGAGAGAGCCATTCCTACCATCCTTAGTTTCCCAGATGCCGTGCACTGGTGTGTCATGCTGTGACCCCCCTGCTTCTGCTCTTAGGCAGATGCATGACACGTAAGCCCTACACATGTGTGTCACTTTGCAGTGTCCCATACACTGAATACCACATGTTGCTGACTAGACCCAAATGATAATGTGGAGTACTGTAATGCCTTATGCCATAGTGCAACTCTGTAGCAGTTGCCATTGTCCTACAGGTATATACACTGCTGTTGCACTGTATATGGGTGTTGTTCAGAATATGTCAGTACAGTAGGCCATGTCTACCACTAGTAAGTTACTCCCTGTGTACACATTCCACAATGACAGGATGTTAGCATGCAACTGTCTGACATACCCTTCCAATACCCCCGTCATGCTCTCCCCCGTGAGACCGTGCATTTCACAGCAACAATATATGCACATGTACAGCATGCATTCAGGGTAGGTGTGTTAGATGTGTGCATGGCATACATCATCACCATTACATACTTGTTGTGTTGGCAAGCATCTACATAAAACATACTCACCAGCTACAGGCTGTTGCCTTGTTGTTATCCCAGAGGGACCTAGATAAGAGGGTGAGAGAAGAAAGGTAAGTGGCCACACCTGTGGCAGTGCTACAGGCAGGGTGTAGTATTACCATGCATCAATGGCACATTTTCACAATACTACCAAATCTGGACATCTGCTTATCACTACACTACAGCAACACAATATATCTATGACATGTCAGATATGCATGCTCTACCTGTACCGATGGGGATGTTTACACAACAGTGGTCTACTGATGTGCTCTGTGTCCTTACCTGCATACTTCTCAGACATTGTGTGGGTGACACCCATCTCCACGATGAATGGCCATTGTAGACTGTTAGGACACCCAGGCGGCATGAGGATGGCCAGAAGTTCCTCCACACATGTCAGGGAGGGTGGATGGCATGCCCCCCCCCCCCATGGCAAGGTGATCCTCCTGGACTTCAGCAGCACGGCACTGGACATGGCGAAGCAGGTCACTGCAATGATGCTGGACCTGCTCATATGTGCAATTGTGATGTCCGACATCATTGACCCTGTGGAGTATGTCATTCCACAGGGCAGACCGCTCCTGCAGTTCATATGAATGCCTGCCAAACAGCACAGCATAGTGCTGGATCATGTATGTGAACAATATCTCGTTTTCTTCATTTGAGAATGCAGGCAAACATACATGTGTTATAGGGTCTGTAAGACATAAAAATGTACACAGGTCTGAGCAACTCATATAGCAAGGTTACCACAGTTCTTAATACAACTCATTAGTTATGGCTACAGCTTTACTAGCAGTTGGACAGATATTGTATTTTACCACACCTTCTGCTATGTGATTGTAGCCATGTCCCATGTGTGGATACTATCATTGCTGGCCTGTTACACACTATTCACCTGCATGCCATTGTCAGGGCTACTATGGTTACATGTACGGCAATGGTATGGCTGATCTGTGATTGCTGCACATCTGTCAGTCTGTATTATTGGGGATATCTGTGCATGGTGTTTGACATGTATCAGGATTGTGTAGACTATTACTACCGCCATATGTTCTATAACAGTAACACAATAACATGTATATGTTCTATTGGCCAGCAGATCCATATCTCCACAACCATCTGCCCATGATACCTGGCCACATCACATGTGTGTCCCAACATGGGGCCTCCTCATGTACTGTTACAGCAATACCAGCAAGTGGAACCTCCCAGGGCATGTTGTCCCCCCCTCAGGGCACACTGACATGTTCCTGTCCCCTGGGCTCAGGTCTAGGGTCTGTGCCATACTGGCCTCCACAGCCACATGTGGGATGTACTACATCAGTCTGAAGGACACAGTACACATTCACAGGGCCAACATGCTCATCCTGCTCAGCCTCCAGACCAGGCACCTTAAGGATGTGGATTGCTGTTGTAAGTAGCATTGGGTGGGAGGCTTGTTCCCATTGTGGCTATTTTGAGGCCCATGGGGTATTCACATCACAGGACACACACACCATCCATGGTGTTTATCACCACATGACACATACCACCCCTGTAGACTGTCCTCTATATCTACCACTCCTGACCACCTCCACATGTGTAGCTGCCATACTTCCCATATTCCCATTGCATACTTCACAGATGGGGGCTATGTGGTGCCAACAAGGGAATAACATGTGACATACCCCCTCCATGGGGCACACACTGCCAGCTGTAGATATCTGTGTTTATTGTTATGTGTACTGCTGCCTCACACATAGCACACATCACTGTGGTAGTAATATAGGGGACATGTCTGTGCAGACATATATGTTTGTGTGTGTGTTTGTATTTATGTAGACATGTGCATATAGGTATATATCTATATATGTGTAAATATATGTGATGTATATATGTGCACATATATATGTATACACATGGGTATATATATATATATATATATATATATATATATATATATATATATATATATATATATATATATATATATATATATATATATATATTTCTGGACATACATGCTGATATAAATATATATATTTCTATATTACATATGTGACATATGTACACATATGCATACCTTTATGTGGGGTACATTCATATATCAGCTCCACAATCTCACCACCCCTTCCTGCACAGCTGCAGTGTTCTGCCTTGCTACAACACAAACAGGTGCCACATATGCAATTTTCCTGACATTAGTGGGGTATATGTAGAGACCTATTGCAGGTAACTGTGTTACACACCTATGGCACCCCGGCATGCTACATTACAGAGTCACCTGAGTATCCTGCAATTGATGGCCTGTGTCTGCAACATGGCCATCATAATATGACTGTTTGTAAGCTTCTGAGTGACCAGGCCTCTCTGTGTTGGACGGATGCCTTCTAGCTTACATTTGTTTCATAGAACTAGCCAGTTTTTCAGTTGCAACACTCAAGTCTTTTTCTTTGAGCTCAGTAGTTGTTCACAACTCGATTTAAACACTAATTAAGCTACCAATTACTACAGCTCTCAACTTTCCTCACTTGTCTTGAGGAATGCAGTTTTTAGTACTTAATAAATAGGCACATATCCAGGTATGTGTACGGGTCAAGTCCCAGTGTTTTTCTCCTGTCTACCTGCTGAATCTGGCCATCTTGGGACAATGCAGCTATTGACTCATTTATACAGACAACCCTCGCCTCCTACCTCCCAACAATACAACGTGTGTGAGATGCAGTTATATAGCCAAACTGGAGGTAAAGCTCTCTTCACCCAAGACTGAACTAGGCAGTCAAGAGGAGTAGGTAAACACTTGCACCACACCACACTAACCACATAGTCCCTGAAAACCTACACCACCAAACACACACATAGAAACACAAACGCACACCTGCATTCTAGTAGGCTCTCAGTAAGCACCTGCCCAAGCAATATGGACCTCCAAAACAGAAAACCAAGCAACCTCCACCCCCCAACACAACCCAAATGACACATAGCCCACAAAGCCAGTGTGCCACTCAACCACAGCACATAAGGCATAACAACAAACCCAACACTCTAGTCATAGCTGACTCTATAGTCAGGCACACTGATGTTCCACTCACCAGGCTACACAAGGAGAAAGTTACTGTCAGCTGCCTGTATGGTGCCAGGAACCAACACATAACGCATGCACTCAGGTCACTCCACGACAAGTACAAATATGACTCTGTCCTTCCCCATGTGTGTGTGTGAATGACTTGAGATGTACCTCCCTGGACTACATGATAGGGGACATGGAGGAGCTGTCCAATCTTTTAGCCTGGGCAGGTATGACACTAGCCTTGTGTAGCATCTTGCCATCACCCAGAATGATACCACGGTACAATGACACAATGATGAATGTCAACAACTGGCTAAGCTTCTTGTGTCATTCTAAGGGGATCCAGTATCTGTCTGCCTGGAATATCATTATGGACAAACCACAATGCCTTGCCAGAGATGGCCTGCACCTGTCACCCCTGGGATTCCTGGTACTGGCTAAGGCTGTCAACACCTCTATAGTGCCTTTCTTAGGCAGGGTCCAAATGACAAATTCACCACTGTAACAGGTACAAGCAAGAAAAATCTGAGGGTATTGCTACTCAATGCTAGTAGTCTACACCTCAAAATGCACTCACTCAAGGCACTCCTTAGAATGTAGAACACTGACATCTGTGCAGTGACAGGGACCTGGTTCAAGGATCCAGAGAGTACCCCTGCATTACCAGGCTTTAATTCATACCACACCTTTTGGCCACCTAACCTGGACCAAAACACTTAAGGCGGAGGTGTTTCCATATTCATTGAGGATATCCACACCTCCAGGCTAGTTGCTCAGCATAATACATCCGAGATTATCCAAGTGCAACTAACTCTGGACAAGGCTGCAATCTAAATTGTAGCTTGCTACAGATCACCAGCCATGCCCCAGGATTTTCACTCCTCATTTCTTGATACAGTGGAAAATATTAGGGTACAACCTACCACCTCATAATGGGCGATTTCAAGTACATCACCATTAATTGTGAAAAGTAGTCATGTACCAACTATTGTGCTCAATGTTTTCTGGAATTCATCAGTTCCAATGCCTTGGATCAACTTAGCCACACCCACACTAGGGGCAGCTATATCCTAGACCTGGTCATTACTAACATGTTAAACTGGTGCTCTACACCACAGGTCAATTCCTTATTGGTCAGATCTGAACAGAACCCCCAACCCCATTAAGGAATCCACCATTAATAATTTCTCCAAAGCCATCTTCACACTTCTTAAGAAAAATGTGGGAAACATCATGACACCCATGCTGACAGACAATAGAGGTATGACTGCTGAATCCTAAACAGATGCACTTTATAAGCACTTACATGAGTGCATGGATCATGCAATCCCTAACAGAACAAAGATGCTATCCTTCAATGAAATGGAAGTCAATCTGGGGGTCTCCTGCCATAAACAAACTCTACAACAGAAGAAATACACTGTTGCAAAACAGAGTAAAACCCCATGATTGGAGGAAGTCCCTGGTCAGCCTCAGTAAGAAGCTTGGATCCATCATAGGGTCCTCCAAAGCTAGCTATGTAAACAAAATTGCCACTGACTTTGAGGACAACCACAAAGCATTCTTTAGCTATGTCAAGACTCTCAATGTCAGCACTCACATCTGCTCTGTCTTATAGCACACTTGCCCTAAATATACAGAACCCACTGATATTGCTAACATCTTGGCAGATAGATTCAGTGCAGACTTTACCCCCCTCATACCCTGAGGGGCCCATCTCTTTACCGGAGGAATGCAAAGTTCCTGTACCCATGGCTGCACAGGGAAACACACTCTCCAAAGGCAAGAACACAACATCCATGGCACCTGACAACATCCCAGGCTGCATTCTAATTGAACTACAAAACAAACTGGCACACCACCTAAGTACCATGTTCAATCATAGGCTCATCTCAGGCTATCTGCCCACTGAATGGTGCAAAGCAATGATTATCCCACTCCACAAAGAGGGAGCCACCATAGACTACAGGACCTACCACCCCATTAGCCTGATGAGCATGGTTTGCAAGGCTATGGAATGTATTGTCATGGAACCTATAAACAATGACATTGGTAATCTCCAAACTCTGGACTTCACCCACTTTGGGTTGGTAAAAGGCAGATCATGTCTCATACACCTGATAGGCTTCTTGGAAGTGGTCAACAAAGCTGTAGATGAGGGTAAGGTGGTTCACACAGCCTATCTTGATCTCACCAAGCCATTTGACACAATCCCCACTCTGGAATTTTAGAGAAACCCACTAAACTAGGTATACATCCGTATGTAACAAGATGGGTTGCCAACTGGCTCACTGAAATAACCCACACTGTGAAGGTAGCAGACGCCAAGCCCAACATCAGACCAGTAACAAGTGGCGTACCACAGGGTTCAGTGCTGGGTCCTTTCCTGTTTGGTATCTACTTCACTGATGTACATGGTAACACAGAAGGTCTTTGGCTAACAAAGTTCACAGATGACTGCAGACTAGGAGCTATACTCAACACTCCAGACAATGTGGACATCCTTCAAAAGGGCCTCCCTGGGACAGATGGCTGTTTTCAAAGCCATGGGCTGAAGCTGAAGGCCAACAAGTGCATTGTCATCCCTTTTGGTGAAAATTCTGTACCCACGAACTAACACATAGGCAGTAGTCAACTTAACACCAAAAGTTGATAAGAGACCTTTGGACACAGGTGGACAGTAGTCTCTCCTTTGATAATGACATCACCAGAGTAGTCAGGAAATCCTTATACATGGCACACATCATCACAAAGGGTTTCTCTTTCAGGGAAAATAGGTCATTGTTCCACTCTAGTCATCACTCATTAGACCCATTATAGAGTACAACACCACCATTGGTATGCACCTCACAAAACATGTATAACAGCTGAAAAGGCCACACAACTACCTCTCATAGAGGATTACCAACCTCAAACAGATGCCCTACACACACCGTGTCATTAAACTTCAGATTTACTCTGTCGCATATCGCCTACTCAGAGGTGATTGCTGCCTAACATATACAGCTATGTCACACCCAGATCTTTTGGACATGCTCCAATTAAAGTTATCCCAATCCCTCTTAGCTGCACGCTGCATGGCCCTACACCTTGTCACCACAATAAACAACACATGCTGGAGGGATACATGCTGGTCCCAGATACTTCCCATACTGTGTAACTAACTACCTATCTATATAAAACAATGCTCCTCAGTAGCACTCATCAAGTCAAATCTGGATGATTGACAGGGAGATAGGGATTTCACACCAGGGATCACTTCTGTGGCTCTGCTTGACAGTGGCACAGGAAATTAAAGTTCTTGGGTGGCAAAAGCCTGGGTAACTTTTGGCTAGGCTTCTATAGGCCCTAGGGCCAATAACCTAGTAAGTACCTCCAAATCTATGCACCTATGATGGCATTACATCTACCACCAGCTATTGGCCATGTAATATACATACTTCCAGTTACACAGCACACACTGTGATGGCTTACATCCTATCTGTCAGTGCTGACCTGCACAATTAAGGGCTATGGCCCACTACCCACAGGGACAGACACTATTGTCCATCACAGTTGTTCAGTTGAACATCATCACAACACATGATGGCACATATAGCTATTTCAAACTTATCTGTCCCATTATGATGGACCAGGTACTACATTCTATTACATGTATATGTACTTCACATACCTCTTGTTGGACAGATGTCTAGTTGAATAGCAGCTGGCTAACTGGCTGTGACTTAAGCTTTTAGTTTGCAGAGCTTTTTTTGTTTGGTTCTCTCTCTCTCTCTCTCTCTGGCCTCTGCACCAATCAGTGTCCTCCACTTGCTAACTGCAGCTTGCTGTGTAGAACTTCCAATTACCACTGTCATGGCAACCAGCTACTATAAATCCCTACGTTGTGAGTGCGTGGTCCCTTTACCTTTCCTGTATGATGGAAATCCTCCTGTGTGTGGGCATCAGTGTTGCATATGGCAGGTAGCAGTATGTCTTACAGGAGAACCAGCATACTCAGACCAGCTACATATTTTAGGTGTTTCCAGAACTACAGATAGAATGTGAGTAGAGTTATGTTATCCTTTGTATAGTACTGGTGTTACAGGGTTTGTGTGTGTGTACGTATTAGTTTACCTTGGAATGCAGTCTGTCTGCATAGCTCTCAACTGTGACCATATCCTATTGTTGGCCAGAGCTGTGCCTATCCTGTTTTGTCTGTCCACCGCACAGGTCCTGTGTCAGATATTTTACTGGCAGTGTGTGTGTTGAGTGCTATCAGTACAAGGCTACATCCATTGAGCTTTCTAACATAAATCCCCTGACTAAGGGCATGTTGCAGACTATCCTGTAACACCAGTGACTTCCTGAGTGCATGGCAACAGTTGTCCAGATATGGGCTTGTGTTCCAGCCTCTGTCCTACACCTAAATATGAAGATTTGTGTGGGTATCAGGGGAGAGCTGATTTATGGTATCTAGATGTACAGTGCCATATACTTCACCTATATTTGCATTATGCACATTAAGTGGGTTAATGCAGGCCTACTGCCTCCTGCCATACAGAGTGTTTTGTTTGTCAGTGGACTTGTGATGGTGTTGGTTATGGCTTGTTATGTAACAGTTACATCCCATTTGGTCAACTGACGTCTTTACCACCTATTGAATTTGTACAGAGTGTACATGGGCTGCTGAACTGTACACCTGCATTACTTACTGCTCATTATTTGGTGTCCTGGGGCCCAGTCTGTCTTTACTATTATCACATCTGCAGGGCTTGGCATGAACAGCAAAGGTTGTGGCCCTTTCCAGAATACTGTATTAGTATACCTGTTTCACATTTGCATTACCCTGTTTATATGGATGTCAGTGTCAGAACAGCTATATGACATGGCATCTAGAACTGTTATTGTACACAAATAAAGGTGTTCTATTTATACAAACCTGTGTGTATGGTGTTTTTTCCCCATAACCTTTATGTGGGTATATGTTGCAGGCAACACTTGTCATTTGTACAGGTGGCCCATACAGTGTCCAGGTATTCAGGTGTTAACTGTAGGCATAGTAGCTGTTTCATATTGTGTGCACCTTCTACATATGTATCTTAATGTACATATCTCTGAGTGTGTATGTGTAGTAACATGTATATCTATATGTACAATATATATATATATATATATATATATATATTGTATCTGCATATATGTGTCTGTGTAAATTTATCCTGGGGCTGTTGATAGCTTCCACATTTTACATTTCCTATGGGAGCCAGACTGTACTGCATGATATGTTAGCATTACCAGCCTGACATCATATATATGTATATATATATATATATATATATATATATATATATATATATATATATCTGCATATATAGAGATATTTTAAGATATGAGTGTAGATGTAGGCATTTGCATGTATATATATATATATATATATATATATATGGTTCCCATTCAGAAGCCTGAAACATCATAAGCCTGAAAATCAAAATCCTGAAACCAAAAGCCTGAAAATTCAGAATCCTGAAAACTCAAAATCCTGAAAGCCCAAAATCCTGAAAGACCAAAATCCTGAAACTCAAAATCCTGAAAACACAAAATAGACATACTGATGTCATTGTGGCTTTGCTATTGTTAGCCCTGTGGTGTTAGGTCATGCGTCGGGGTCAGGTAAGTGTGCGGTTGGTTTTATTTTAGGGTTAGGGGCGGTTTAAGTGAGTTAGGGTTAGGCGCAGGTTAGGCATGTATGCAATAGTGACAAATATTGGGGTTAGGGCGGTTTAAGTGAGTTAGGTTTAGGGCGGGTCAGGTGAGTGTGCGATAGTGACGGACCTTAGGGTTAGGGTTAGGGTCAGGGTCAGTTGGTAGATATTAGTGTCTTTATAGTGACATATTAGCATTATTTGTGTTTTCAGGATTTTGAGTTTCAGGATTTTGGTCTTTCAGGATTTTGGGCTTTCAGGATTTTGAGTTTTCAGGATTCTGAATTTTCAGGCTTTTGGTTTCAGGATTTTGATTTTCAGGCTTATGATGTTTCAGGCTTCTGAATGGGAACCATTTATATATATATATATATATATATATATATATATATATATATATATATATATATATATATATATCTATATAGATAGATAGATAGATATGTCTACATATATCGATATGTTGCATGTTTAGATATTACATTATTTACAAATACACATACATATACCTAATTAACTACATTTCCTATACTGTTGAATAACTGTGCTGGATGATATGTTTGTGATAACATCACATTTAAGTGTATCTGTCATGGCTTAGTAGTAAATCACATTGGTTGTGGTCTGTATGTTCCTGGGTTTGAGCCTTGCTGAGGCCATTTATTTTGTTGCTGGGCAGAACAAGGGCCATTGGATACATAGTGATTAAGGCACGTTTAAGCAGTTGTGAGCAGGTTTGAGTGGGTTTTCGCGACGGTAAGCACTGCTAATCTCAGTTTCTTACACTCAGTTAGCTTCTACTTTGTTTAATCTGTGTAGGCAATGCTTACCCCCATGCAAATGCACTTAAACACACTTACTAGTGCTTATTTGTTCTTATACCTGCTTACTAGTGCCTTATTCATTATAACACTGACCCTTCACATGTATTTTTAATGCCAGTACTCCAGTTCACATTTAAATGTTATTATGTAGGTTATACGGCAATAAGTTGTTAAAATATGTTCATATACTGATTTTACATGGAAAATGAAATGTGCTGCACTGGAACTCGAACTGAGAATGGTTGTTCATTAGGTGGATGATCTCTAACCACTTCACTATTGCTGTGTTGTTTCATTCACATATATATTCCTTGTTATCCTCTTCAGCCTTTTCAGCTGCTTTAACCAAAAACTAAGTGATGGGCAAACCCGTGCACCTAGGGTTAGCTGTACTCGGGGTATTAAAAAAAAAATAAATAAAAGGGTTTCTGCATTTTATTTAAATGTACTGTTGCTGTGAACACATGGGGACTGTTGGTGGGGATATGCGGACATCTATGAGCGGTCTCGCTCATTTATTTACGCATTCTTCTGTTCTACTTTGCAGGGGCATGTTTATTCTGAGAGCTCTGCTCTCAGACACGCCCCCTGCACTTGTACATGCTCCATGTAGCATTAGGAGTTCAAGCAGCGTGCCTTCATTAATATGCATGGTGCGCTGCCGTCCTTCTCTTAAACTGCTACTTCCATGCAGGACTAGATTAGTCCTGCACGGAAGATTAGTAAATCCGGGGGGGGGGGTTACTTCATTATTGGCAGATATACATGAGGTTATTTATTTATTTGTTTATTTATTTTATTTATTTATTGACATTTGATTATCAGGAAAGTTTGACTGAGTAGAAGCTTGTTTTTAGTGGAAGCATGGACAAAAAAGGTCCAAATTATTATAAACATTTTAAGAACAATAATTTTACAATCTTTACAAATAAAACAAAATCATCTGTGGTTTAAATAATTATAACAAATTAGTGATAATAAAAAAAATTGGTTAAGAATTGATAACAGTTATATGACAATCATTTAATATTTATATAAATTTTAGACAGTTTGTAGAGAAATTAAAGGTAAGTTAGTCTAATACAAACAAGAATTGCAATATAAAGTGAGGGAAAAACAGACTTATGGTATACTTAGAGAGAAAGTTAGGGAACAGGAATTTGATAGAAGTTAGGAAATAAGTGAAGAAGGGAGAATAAGGGGGGTATAAAGAATTTAAAGGTACTTCTTCACATTTAGGGATATAGTTTATCCTGGTGCTGGGCAAGGACAGAGCCAGATTTTTGCTAGGAAGTCTGTCAGAGTAGTTTTGAAAGAAGGTAAGGAGGATATTGACCTGATGGATACAAATAAAGAGTTCTAGGCCTTATAAATCTTATATGAGTACAGAAAATGTGCAGTAGATTTGAGAGGTTTGTAGACAGACCGGAGTTTTTGGTCACTGGATGGCAATGACCAACTGGAAATATAGTTGCGTAGAATGTTTTTTAGTGCTGGCCAAACAGATGGGTGCTGAATAATTTTATAGGTGGTAAGAAGCTATGTATGTGTTAGTTGATGAGACAGTTCTAACCAATTTAGGCTTTTTAGTGTTATAAAGTGGTGGGTTCTGAAAGGAGTATTTGCTGTAAATTTAGCAACTTTGTTATATCATTCTTCAGGTTTTAATTTCTGTGAAGCCTGGAGGTTAGTACGTATTGGAGCACCATAAAGAAGTGTGGGGAGGAGATAAGTAGGGGCAAGTGTAGTTTTAGTTGCATTGTTGAGAATGTGTAGGGCTCTGCAAAGCATCCCTAGTTTTTGAATATTTTTTAAGCAATTTTGTATATGCATGTCGACTGTAAGTTTGTCATCCATTATTATCTCTGATAATTTTTATGAGAAGTGATTTCAATGGCTGTATTATCAAGAGAGAGGACTTTAAATTTTGGTTTTTCATGAGAGTGAGATTTGGGGAAAAAGTAGTAGTTTGGTCTTTTTTGGGTTGAGCATGAGTTGTGAATTATGAAGCCATGTTTCAGTGGCTGCTAAAGCTTCCTGAGTATTTTTTTGGAGGTGTACCATGTTGTCAGATGTGCAAATGATACTGGAATCACCTGCATTTTGTATTAGAATGGCTTGTTGTGGGAATGTATAAAGAGGTGTAGAGGGACCAAGGATAGAGCCTTGTGGTACATTGCTGGTGAGGGGGAGGTAAGAAAAGAACATGAAATGCTATTTTACTGACTGATACCTATTAGAATGGTAGCTTTTGAACTACAGAAGGGTGGGGTGAGAGAGACAGACCTAGTGAGGACACTTGAATTAGAAGTTTGCTGTGACAAACTGTATAGAAGGCTTTTGAAAAGTCTAGAAATAAGGAATAGACTAGTTTGCCATTATCTCTAGAATTATACTGTATTTATATAATTTAATAGAGCAGTTCTAGTACTTTGGTAAGGATGGAAGCCATGTTGTGTAGGGAATATTAGTTTTTCCTGCAAAAGATGGTTTAACAATTGTTTTTGAATACATTTTCAAGTATTTTTGGTGATGGGAGATAAGACTGATATAGGTCTAAAGTTATTAATGTCTGTTGAATTTCCACCTTTGTGCAGAGGGATAATGTGTGACTTTTTCCGGAGAGATGGAATATAGGATTCTTAGACTGACCTATTTAAATGAATTGATACTGGATAGGCAATGCTCTTAGCTGCTGTTTTTAGGTACTCACTTGGAAGGTCATCAGATGAAGATCACTGTTTAAGTTTATTTAAAAGTAGTTTTATATAGGTTGTGGGCACAAGTTTGAAGGTGAAAGTAGATGTGGTGATATATAGCTGTTGGGCAGGGCTGGGAATATTTCTAGAATACAGGTTGAAACCATTATAAAAAATGATTATAAGGAAGTTTATGACCTACATTTGAATGATGGCCTATCCAGTGATTTACTGAACTATTTTTATGTGTCACATCCTATAGTTCCTATGTATTATGGGCTACCTACAACACATTAAGATTTGTTACATACACTCATGAACCCTATTGTCGCATCACAAGGATGGCTGACTGAACCTATTTCTTTGTATTTAGAAGGGAGTTTAAAAAGAATTGTTGCCAATGATATCTAGTTTTATAAAGGATAGTAATGATTTTTTATGACAACTATATCATTGGTTTAAAGAAAATCAGAATTGTAATGACTATCTTATTTACAGTCCTCCCAAATAATTATATTATAGAAGCTATAAGAAAGTTTGTCATGCTACACATGCTAGTTTATTTGCTGTTGAGATAAGAAATAGTTTTTTTTGTATTTTGTCCTAGCTGTTTTCCTGTACCTTAGCTCTGTTAACTATCTCCACCCCCTTCTCCCCCATTTTCTTGCAGTGTGTATTAGACTCCATTGTAGCCACATGTTTATTGCTGGTGTGTCAAATCATTATTTGACTTATTGGGATGTCATCTTTATGAAGGTCTGCACAGTTTTTGAAGTAAACTATTTAACAATTTCCACAAGTGTCATTTTGATTAAGTCACTGTCCTCTGCCAACACTGCTGTGGCAGTGAGTAAACCTTCTAATACATCTTACTACTGATTAGGAGTTTATACTTGCAATGCACAGCCAGGAGAGGCAGAACAGTCAAATAATGTATTGATAACGCTGGAATATTTGTGGGGTGCTATAGATGGACTTTGAAAGTGCAACTTAAGAATACGTTTGCTTCCTGTGCCTATATAGTTTTTGTTTTATCCACAAAGAGCTTGCTTAATCAATAAGTTTCAAAGAGTCGATATGCTGCCAGACTATGGAAGTTTTAGAAGAGTTTCAGAGCACAGGGCAGTTATAGAAAGATTTCCTAATGTATTTTAAGTTTTAGAGACTAGGTCTGTCTCCTATGGATTTGTTAGCAGCATTAATTGAAGCCAATTCTGAGCTTGCAGACAGGGCCTGTACATTCCAGCAAAGCACAGCACAATTCCTTTGGTGAGTCAGTAATTCAGCAGTGATTGTTTGCAAGGATTGTGTTATATATGTATATATCTATATCTATCTAGCGATATATATATATATATATATATATATATATATATATAGATAGATAAATAGATAGATATGTGTCTGTGTGTGTGTGTGTGTGTGTGTGTGTGTGTGTGTGTGTGTGTGTGTGTGTGTGTGATTCTCCTAGCCCAGCTCAAGCTAACATACCATATTGTGGAGATAGTCAACAACCTGTGGTCAACCAAACATCTGCTCCATTGCAAGCTCCTGCACTCATAACCACTTGGCCAGTTCCATAGCTTAATGCCATTAACCACTGTACATCCCAGTGTTACTCATCAATGGTGCTGCAGTTAATGTGACCAACACTGTTCAACCTACAGCTCTTCACTGAAAGCCTGAAAATGCAGCTGTGTCACAGGTCGTAAAGTACATGCTTCACAAAGATCTTACCAAAACTGGCCTCACATAGTTTGACATCAGACTGGAAAACTACAGAGGCTGAAAATCCACCTTTAAGTCTGCAATTGGTGATCTGAAAAGTACAGCTACTGTAGAACTAGATATGCTCATCAAGTGGCTTGGTTCCTGCTTCTCTGACTGTATTAAGCATCTCAAGGCAGTTCATATTGCTAACCTGGCTGTAGGATTTAATGCTGCTGGGGACAGACTGGAATGTATCTTTGACAGCCCTGAAGTCATTGAGAATGCTTTATTGAAAAGGCTCCAAAGTTTCCCAAAGATATATGGCAAGGGCAATCAAACATTTCAGGAGCTTAGTGACATCCTTTCCGAATTTCGGTAACACAAGGAAGACACACCTTCCGGGCCTCAGTTATTTGGGCACTGCTCATGGGCTTAACCCAATAGTTTCAAAGTTCCCATACGATATCCAATGAAAATGGACTACAATTGGATCAAAGTACAAGGAAGCAAACAGAGTTTCCTTTCTCCCATTCTCATTGTTCTGTGAATTCATCAGGAAAACTGCAGAGACAAAGAATGACCCAAGCTTCTGCTAAGGAGAGTCTCATACTCATTAGCTCTCAACCTCTTAGCACAAAAAACTGGACAAAGCAAAAAATTATGGGGGGACAAAGTCCCAAAAATAGGGACAAATTTTAAATATTGCTCTTATAAACTTAGAAAGTTGCAAGAACAAAAGGTCTTGTGTTGCCATACATTTTCTGAAGGATATGAAGTCTGAAACTCAAATGCCTTTCATTATTTAATGAATTCATTCCTCACTGATTTGTCACAGAAATCCAGAAAACCAGAAATTTTATGAGGAAAAGACCAAAAATATGATTGAAAAATCTGGACATTCTGTGAAAATCTGAATAGTTGACAGGTATTCCCACACTTCAGGTCCATCCTCTCCTAAACCTACAAACTTGTGCAGCTCATACAGAGACCACAGAGGTCCAGTCTCAGTTAAACAGATTGATGCCTTACCTACACCTTCTACAGTTCCCAACAAGGGTGATCAAAGCAAGAAAATCAAAAACCCAAATCTCCAATGCCCCATGCATAATAAACCTCACCCTCTCAGAAAATGTAATGACTTCAATAAAAAACCCTTCCAAGAACATAAAGAACTTCTAAAGAAATTTGAGGTATGTTTTAAATGCTGTGCTTCTACCAAGCATGTTGCTAAGGACTGTAAAGCCACTATTAAGTGCATAGGATGTCACAATCATGATCATGTGCAAGCACTTCATCCACTTCAACTTACTTCTACCCCATCCACAGTTAACCCTCCAGAGGCAAAGCAAGGCAGGAAGAGTGTAGAACAAACAGTTGCTCTTACTCCAGTTGCTGCCACATGTACTGAAGTATGTGGAGAAGGACTCAGTGACAAATCTTGTGTAAAAATATGATTGGTCTGTATATACCCCAAGGGTCATTCTGAAAAACCATAAGACTGTACACTATTCTCAATGAGCAAAGTAATCAATCTCTTGCAATATCAGAGTTCTTTTATCTGCTCAGCATAACAGGGGATGCCCTGCCTTACACCTTGGGCACTTGTGCTGGTGTTACAGATGTCTCAGGTAGGAGAACTAGTGGTCTTATTGCAGCTCTTCTCAATGGCAACTTAGAAATTCCACTGGCCACTCTCATCGAGTGCAACCAGATTTCAACCAACAGGCAAGAGATCCCTACCTCTGAAACTGCTTCTCGTCACCCTCACTTGAAAGCCATGTCTGGCCAAATACCATCTCTAGAGAAAGACACTGAAATCTTGAAGCTGCTTGGGAGGGACATACTATGGGTGCACAAGGTATGTGAATATATCAATGGCCCAAACAATGCTCCATATGCCCAACACCTGGATCTAGGTTGGGTTGCCATATGTAATATCTGTTTAGGCAAGGTCATTAGACCTAATAGGGTTACTTCGTTCCATATGCATGTTCTTCCAAATAGAGGCAATGCTTGTTTTGAACCCAGTCCACATCACTACTATGTTAGAGAAAGGTTATGCAGTAATGGTAAGCCACAGCAAGTCATCCAAGACTACAACAATGGCTTAGACTCCTGGGATGGTAATCTTAGCATTATGGTGTTTGATACTGCTGGTGAAGATGATCAGTTGGCAGCCATAAGGGAAGATGAGGAATTTTTGAATATTATGAGTGAAGACTTCTATCCGGACAACTCCAACAGCTGGGTGGCACC
Organism: Protopterus annectens; assembly: GCF_019279795.1. Lineage (NCBI taxonomy): Eukaryota > Metazoa > Chordata > Ceratodontiformes > Protopteridae > Protopterus > Protopterus annectens. The sequence goes on from NC_056726.1 coordinate 1,890,228,470, forward strand.
CTTACCATTCCATACCCCAAGAATGTAACTGCCAAATAATAACCAGCATGCTGAATCATGGTTTATTTCATTAGAACACACCCTGAACAGGAAATCTACAATGAAAAAGCACTTTATTGACTACATGCAGAAGATGTTCGATAGAGATCATGCTGAACCTGCTTCTTTTCTAAAGGAAGTGGAAAAATGTTGGTCTTTTCCATGTATTGGTATGTATCACTCTATCAAGCCAGACCAAATCAGAGTGGTCTTTCACTTAAGTGCTCACTATGAAGGTGTTTCTCTTAATGACCTTTTCCTCACTGGGCCTAATCTGAACAATAACCTAATTGCAGTCTTGATTCATTTCAGGCAAGAATTGATTGCAGTAATGGCCAACATCCAGCAAATATTACACTGTTTAATTTTTCAGAAAGACAACAGAAACTACTTTAGATTTTGGGGATACTGCAATAATGATGTCAACAACAAGGTCATAGACTATCGGATGAAGGTACATGTGTTTGGTAACAGCCCATCTCGTGCAGTCACAATAAATGAGATGAGAAGAACTACCCTAGAAGGTGAAAAGGAATTTGGGTCTTATGCACGCCAGTTTGTTGAAAGAAACTTTTTTGTGTATGACGGGCTTAAATCTTTTCCCACAGATGAAGATAAAATCGATCTTCTTATCAGAACTCAAGTTATGCTGGCTGTATCTAATATCAGATTTCACAAGAACATCTCCAACAGCATCAAGGTAAATGGAGCCTTTCATTCTGAGGACCTTGCTGACAGTCTAAAGAACTTTGAACTAGGGTCTAATATTACCCTCATGCAAAGTAGGCACGGTTTGCATTGGAATGTCAAGCAAGTCTCATTCTTATTTTGAATGTCAGCTTGTGACAAATATTTCACCAGTAATGGAGTTTTGTCTGTAGTAAACAGCATTTATGATCCACTGGGCTTCATAGCACCTTTTACAATTCAGGACAAGATACTATTAAGACAGCTCACTTCTGAAAATGTGGATTGGAATACTCCCCTGCCCCCCCCCCCAAAAAAAAAACAATGAAAATGGGAAACATGGAAATAATCCCTGAATACCTTAGAGAAACTTCAAATAACACACTGTTACACCCCTACAGGATGTATGAATACTATCAGAAAAGAGATTCAAATTGTATCTGATGTTTTCATTGAAGCTATTGCTGCTGTGGCCTACCTCAGAGTTACAGGATTAGATGGAAAGCAGCTGTTGGATTTATCCTTCGTAAGGCAAAATTCACTCCAAAACCTGCACATACCATGCCAAGACTCAAACGCTGTGTAAGCCGTTGAAATTTCTGAAGTTATTAAACTTGAAATGGACATGAAAATTCATTCCTTTGACTTCTACGTGAACAGTAAAATAGTCCTTGGATACATACCCAAACAAACAAGACAGTTTTATATGTATTTCAGTAATAGGGTGGAATGCATTAGAAAGTTCTCAGCTCCCATCCAGTGGCATTATGTTCCTACATATCTCAACCCTCCTGATCATGGCACCCATGCTGTATCAGCATCTGCCTTTCAGGACATTTCTTGGTCATCACCCCCAAGAATTTCTTCACTGAGAAGTTATTATAAACCATGTTGATTCCAAATTTGACCTGGTAAGTCCTGATTCTGACAAATAAATCAGACATACCACCATTACACTTACACTTGTGTAAAATCTAGGGTGGGGCTGAGTTACCATTGTTTTAAATGTTTCTGAGGTGGTCACCTGTCGTACTCACCATTGCACAACTTTTCCATGTTGCTCACTTATTTGTAAATAACAGCAACAATCCTTAAGCCTGTTTCAGGTGGCACATATGTTAAGGACATCTTTCCGTCAATGAAATTTCTCATGTTGAACAAACAATTGTCCAATATGTTAAACATGAGGTGTACTCTCAGGAAATCAATACCATTTCAAAGGGATTCAATCTTTCTAAAGGAAGCTCCCTTTATAAACTGAACTCAATAATTAACAACCAGGATTTTCTCAGAGTTGAAGGTCACTTGGAAAGGAGTGACCGAAGTGATATAGAACAACATCCTGTCATTGTTCCAGGCCAACAACACATTGCAATATTACTGGGAAAACACTACCACTAGCAAGTTCAGCACCAAAGTTGCCACTTTTTTAAAGGTGCTATAAGATCCGCAGATTTGTGGATTGTCGGTGCTAAAAGATGCTTATCCTCCTTACTTCACAGACTTGTCAACTGTCGGAAAATGAGAGGGAGACACCAGCATCAACAGATGGCAAATCTCCCACCTGACAGACTTAGCACTGAACCACCCTTTACTCATGTTGGTATGGATGTTTTGGCCCCTGGTCTGTAGCAATTCGTAGAACTTGTGGTGGAGTTGCTAACTCCAAACGTCGGGGCATAATGGATCATAGGATCATAGCAAGTTAATAAGCTACTGACCCTGAAGCCCTTATAAGCCTAGCCAATAAATTAGCCCATGTTCCCACAAGTCAGCACCCGATGCCCCTGCTAGCAGGGATACAGGTGGAATCCCAGGGGTGTATTTTCTATTTCCCATCAAGTCATCCAGGTTCCTCTGAAAAAGGGATAATGAAGTACTCTGCTTGATGTGGAGAGGGAGTCTATTCCACAGATGGGAGAGTCTCTGGGAGACAAATCTGTCCCACCAGCAAGTCCTATTGATGTCGCAGACAAAGTTGATGTTTTGTGTGCAGGTCATGCGAGTGGAGTTTGGCTTGTGGATATGCAGCATTTTCATCAAGGTGGTGTCAGATATTGCTCTGTTTGCCAGACATAGATCACCTTTGAGGAGTCTGGATATGATGGAGTAGAGGGACATGGCTTTTAGTCTATCCATGTAGGATAGATTTTAGAATCCCTGGATTCGACTGGTCAGGAACCTCTGTGGTCTCTCCAGCTGCTGCATGTGCTTCGTGAGGTACTGTACATGCTAAAAGGGGCTTTATACTCAACAATGAGCCTGATAAGGAAGGAATACAGGGAGGTTATGACTTCCTTGTTCCTGGAAGAAATACCCTTACTAATGAGGTGAGCCATGTAGAAAGGTCTCTGTACAATTGGAACAACATGGTGCTCAAAAGTTAGATTTCTGTCAACTTAGGTGCCCAGGTCCCTCACAACTGCTTGCATGCTTAGTAAGTTGTTATTAATGTGATAATTTGTGGAGACATCACTCACCCCAAAGGGGATGATGATGCATTTAGTTTGAAGCCATGTTTCTGGCACCAGTCATTTGTCTGGGTGAAACCCAGTTGTAGTATATCTACATCACTAGGGGAGTTGATGACAGTGCCCAGCTTGCAGTCATCTGCAAACTTGGTCAGTCATAGACCTCTGGTTTTGTTTTGAACATAGGAGAAGTATATCCAAAACAGCAGGAACCACAAGACTGGACCCTGGGGTACACTGCTCTTTATGGGTTTACTACTTCAGGTAGCCTCCCATATTTTGACTGAGTGAGTTCTAGCCAATTAGCTACCCATGTGGGTCACATAAGGATTTACACCAAGCTGAGATAGTTTATCTATTATGTACAAGTGGGAAATAATTTCGAAGGCCTTGGTCAAGTCAAAGTAGGCGTATGCAGCATAACAATGAATATGTTGACAACTGCTTGGGGGAACCTACTGCAATCCTCAAGGACAATGAGGTATTCTTAGCATTCCTGCATGGAGAGGATGAGAGCACAACTACAATACCAAGAAGAGGGGACAAACATTGTAGGAATGGCCAAATCCCATCTATCACACAGGTGATATGTGCTGGTTGGTTGGAAATGAAATAAATTTTGACTTGTACCAAAGACCGTTGATTTAGATATTTTTGGAGGAGGTTAGAAGCAGGTTATGGTTTTGAGAGATCATCTTATGAGGTCTGGCTCTATAGATGACTCTGTCATCTGAGTAAAGTAAAACTAGGAATTTAAGAACATCAGTGGAAGTCAGTTAATGAAAAATATATATTTATAATAAAATTGAGCTTTTGAGTAACACCTTTGTTGAGTGTGCAAAACACTGAAGCTAAGGTATCTGTTTTGACTTTGGTATTTCTTCTAAGAAATAGTTACTAAACTACAGGGAGGATTAAGGGCTAAAAGCAATTTCTAGAATGAGTGCAAAACTGATGAAGTCATAAACTCTAGCAAGGTCTGGAAATGCTGAACCTGTATGATTCTTTCATCTACATTTATGAGGGTATCATATGTTTGAGTACAAATGGTCATCAGTGTGTTCCTGACAAAGACAAAATCACATTGGTGTCTTGACACTATGGAATATTTCTGGATGTACATGAATAATTATAGGTAAAAAAGGTTTTCCAAGAGCTGGCAAGATGGACTTTGGTCTGAAGCTTGAGACTCTTGTAAACTTGTATCTTCCTTGTTCCTTGACCTATCCAAAGTTTTTAACACCATCTCTCACCCTTTACTCTTAACTCAACTCTCGTCTCTCAACCTTGCCACCTACGCATTAGCCTGGTTCTCAAGCTACCTCTCTAAACATCAACAATCCATTCAATGGAAATCATCTACCTCCTGCTTTCTATACACCCATACTGGGGTCCCACAAGGTTCAGCTCTAGGACCACTACTCTTCAATATATTTATTAATAACTTTCACCATGCCATCCCTGACTCATCAATAATCCAATATGCAGATGACTCAACAATCATCTGCACTGCTTACACCCCTACTTCTACACCTACTTCTAAAAGCTCAGTCAGTCTTCTCCATAACAGAATCCTGCATGAATAATAACCACCTTGTTTTTAATGCTTGTAAAACTAAACTGATGATCTTTCCGCCTCTAGAAACTCCCCAATTGACAAAAACTCTTTCTCAATACTCAGCAACAATAACATCCCAATCAAAATTGTTTCTAACACCAAACTCCTTGGTGTCATTATTGACAAGCATCTAAAATTCGACACCCATATTCAATCCACCATTCAAAAAAAAAAACACCAAAAACTAGGACTTCTATACAGATACAGCCACCACCTCTTCCCCTCCACCAGAAAAACCCTAGCTCCCTCCTATCTTCTCCCCTAACTTATGTATGGTGCCCCCCTGCTAAACAATCTACAACCCAGTCTTCAAAACAAACTCAATTCTTGCTATGATAAAATAAGCAAATTTGCTACCAACTCAAAAATCTCCTCCCACCACTGCCACTCTCTCCATACTCTACAGTGGCTCAAACTTCCCAATTACTTGACCTTGCTCAAACTCACTAACGCCCACAAGTTCATCCACAAACCTACCAGCTGCCCCTACCTTTACAGCACTAAGCCGCTACATTCCTAACCGCTCAATCAGATCACAAAACCAAAACTTCATACAAATCTACAACCCCTATTGACTCCCTGTCCACTTCCTACTTTCCTGCTCCATTTCTAAACTCTCTCACTCCCACTCTTTTCAATACCCCCGACCTCACCAAATTTAAATCTCTCTTGTTCTCCTATCTTACTACTAAATGGAGATGCCTGTCCCACTCCCCAATGTAAATTCCACCTCTAGCCATTAATCTCTCCACCCTCTGCTACAACTACTACTACAATCTCCCCATTATACCTTAATGGGACAGTCACCCACTGCACCACTCCTCTCTCTTACTCTAACTCTTGTCCTAACTTGCAAACAAAAACAAAACAAAAAAAAATGTTCACATGTATTCTTGTCTTTATTAAAATATGCTTATCACATTCATTTTATTGTATTGTTTCCTGTATTTGTCTGGGAATTTATTGTATGTTAACACATCTATCATATTGTATTGCACACTGTATTTTTTTCTAAAAATGAGAATTTTTATTGTATATATTGTTACACTGTAAGTGTTCATTGGAGCTTTTCTCCTCAGGCCTCCACTGAAAACGGGCTATTTGTGGCCCAGTGAACTTCCCCGGTTATCAAACTGAAATAAATAAGCCATTTGCAGATGCTGGTGTAGGTTAGAGGTCAGGTTAGAGTTGGACCTTCTTTAATGTCTGTTTTGAGATTTTTGGCATATGATTATGACAGAGATAGCTAGGAAATATTATGTGAGTACTGATGAAAAAACCCTTCTGCACTTATTTTAATAGACAGAGTTTGAAAGGAGTTATTGCCAAATGGGGTATCTTGGAAACATTTGAAAATGGAAGCAGTTTCCTTTACATTAATTGATCTGAGGTGAAAGGGCGAAAGCAAAAATGGTGACATTTTGTTGGAGAACATTATTTTTTGATGGTAAGATGTTAGGGGCACGGAAAAGTGTTTGAGGTCATTTGGAGATGGGGCCCCTTTGTTATACATTATCCCCCGGATTCAGTAAACTTCCATGCAGGAATAACTTAGTCCTGCATGGAAGCAACCATTTAGGAGCAGCACAGCAGCACGCCATGCATATTAATTAAGGTGCGCTGCCTGAGCTCCTAAACAGACACGGAGCATGTCTGAGAGCAGAGCTCTCACAATATACATGCCCCTGCAGTCAAGAACTGCAGTTTAGCTATTCCAATGAGCGAGACTGCTCATAGGGGATTGCATACCCCAGAAATACCCCCCAAGTTTATAAGAGCAATATTTCAAATATAATAATATAAACAATTTTTTTTTTAGCAAACAGATACAATTTAACTGTAGGTGCGTGGGTTTGCCCACTGATTAGCTGTGTATACTGTAGCTTAAATGGCACAAGAAGATAAATATAAAGCTATATGTAAGCAGTACTGTAATAGTGCAGTGGTCAGAGCATTTGCCTTATGAGCAGTCATTCCAGGTTCGAGTCTCACTCTAGTGCATACCATTTTCTATGTCAACTCACTTTATGAACAATATTTCTTGTTGTATAATCTAGTAAATAACATATATTTCTGAACTGGAGTACTGCATTAAATGGAGATGTGAGGTGTCATTGTAATAAGGGTGTAAAATCCACAGATAAAAACAAGTCCCCCATACAGCATATGTACAAATGAATCAGGGATACAAATAGAAAGTATAATGTGTAATGAATGATAAATACATAGACTGTCCAAATCCACCACCTTCCCAAGAACCATGTTGCATTTCTGTCTAAATTAGTGCGGGGGTAAGCTGGAGTAAGCACTATTAAGCAGTAGTAAGCGGAAGTAAGTATATTTAAGCAGTAGTAAGCGGGTGTAAGCCCATTTGCATGGGGGTAAGCAATGCGCACACAGGTTAAGCAATATTGAAGCTAACTCTCTGTAAGCATATTTAACCAGAAGTTAGCATTGCTTATCTTCATGCAAACCCGTGCAAACCCACTTACAATTACTTAAAAGTGCCTTAATCACTCTGTATCCAACAACCGCTGTAATGCCCAGCAACAAAATAAACAGCCCTTGCAGGTCTTGAACCTAGGACCCTGTACACGAGGGTCACAGTAGTTAACTAGCAAACCATCACAACAGTACATAAGATTGAGGTATCCCCAAACAGATCCTCACTACAGAAAAATCAAAAATTACATGTGAAAGGAATCTATATATAGTTTTATGTTGTATAACCTACTACATAACATAAATATGTGAATCTGAGTACTGCATTAAGTCCAGATGTGAGCTGTCATTGTAATAAAGTGTTGAAATCCCCTAATAAACACAAGGACCCCATACAGTGTACATACACATGGATCATGGATACCAAATACATATATAATATGTAATGAATAATAAATCAATGCCAAACAGCAAATAGTATGCAAATTTAAAAAAATAAGCAATGCTAAGCATTGCACAGCCCAGCTTGCTAGATTTAAGCAATGTGTAGGCCAGCAAAATCAGTTTTCCCATTGGTATACACCTTTAAGCAATGCCAACCTTAGGTAAGCAGGTTTGCCCATAGCTTAGCATTTTCAAAACTGTCCAATCACGGCAAAGTGTTGGAAATCGGCCCTATTTAAACCCAACAGGTGGGAATACATCTCATAACTGGTTGCAGCTTCCTCCTTTAGGCACTATGACTGATGTGGGAGAAGGAGTGCGCTTCCGGGTGCAGTGCTGGGGCATCCAAGAGTTCAAAGTAATGGCAGGACTCCTTGTTAAAGAGCATGACCAGAGACTGCTGCAGGACCAGTACCAGGGTTCCCAATATAAAGCGGAAGACTGGGACCTTCTTGCCCATGACCTCACCAGTGCCACTGGCATACCTCGAACTGGTGAGCAGATCAGGCATCACTATGCTGACCTGAAGCAGAGAAAGAGTGGATCCAAGAGGCTAGGTGTACAGGGGATGTCCCAGCTGTGTGTAAGTATCAGTCTACTACCTGTTTATTAATTGCCAGCTCGTGTATATTATGGATAGGTATGGCTAAATATTCTTCTTATGTCTTTGACAGTGGTAGATGAGCAGGCTGTGAACTGGGAAGCCCATGCCTGTAGATTGCAAAGGTTGTGTCACGAGGCAGGTTAGTAATATTCTTGCATGTACTGTAATAAGAAATAAATCTAAAAGTAGTAGAAAGTTAATTGCCAGTATAAACCTGTATTGTGTATGGCATGTACTGAGTACACTAGACAATATAGCAGGAAGAGTCTCATATAGGTTGTTTGTAAATAAAAGGTTAACAGCCTGACAATAAAGATCTAACTGCTGGACTGCTTGTGTTAACTCCAGTATCATATGGTAATGTAGTGATGCAATCTCTTAATAGTACTGTTGTATTAAGTACTGTTACCCACACTGTGCTACATAAATAAAATGTGTAGGAATGTCTGTATACGACTGCTGTAATCACAAGAGGTCATATTGTACAACTGAGACAGACTTAGAAAACAGTGAAAAGCTAGACACCATAATCCAAATAGCACACTCAACTGAGACGTGAACTGTTGTATTTTTAGCACACACGGCCATGGTTCAAATCCTGGTAGTGGTAGTAAGCTGTATGAAATATCATATCCCACAACTGTACAGATTTGTCCAGAAGGTCCAGTTAATTGGCCCATATCTGCTGCCTGTCCCCCTGCAAATCAGTGGGATCATCCTAGAAGTTTAGGCAGCAAATAATGAGGTACAACTGATTGTCAGACATCATAACTGACAAAAATATATCTATAAGAACAAAGCTGTCACTCTAGCAACTCACCAAAATGTTATGAGAGTAATAAGCAAAATATTTCCCATCTCCACTCCCATGTTCTGAAGCTATGACCAGAGTGTGTGCAGTAACAGAGTGAGACATATGTGCAAAATAATAATGTGGAATATGATAATATTTGTGGCAACATTCAGGTAGTTCTAACAAACATTCCCCCCATAGGTATGTCAGATATGAAAACTGTGCCTAGAAATAAACGATTGAAATCCTGGACAGGTATTGTTTACTCTGGCATTGTATGGTATTGTTATTGTTGCAGTTTCTCTGAATAATAAGGTATTACTCATCACTGTCATCCACACTGTGCTACATAATATAACTGTCTAGGAAACCCAGTATAAGCGTGTTGTAATTACAAGGACAGATTGTAAAACCACGGGAGACTTATAGACAGAAATCACAGAAGAGATACACACCAATATCTATATAGCACACTCAACTGTGATGTACACCATTTTATTTTTTGCAGACACAACCATGGTTCGAATCCTAGGAGTGGTATTAAGCTGTATGCAGAGCCATACCCCTCAACTGTACAGATTTGTCCAGAATGTCCAGTTAATTGGCTCATATCTGCTGGTTGTTACCCTGTCCCCCTGGCATATCAGTGTGCTAATCTCTGACATGTAGGCAGCATTTAATGTTATATAACTGACTGTCAGGCCTGTACATATTTGGAAAATGTCTCTGAAAATAAACCTGTCATTGTACAACTCATCAAAGGTTTATGAGGGCAATAGTCAAAATATGTCCCGGTTTCAGCTGCATCTTGTCAGGACATGCCCAGAGTGTGTGCAATAAGAGATGGACAGGTATGTGCATAACATCAACATGAAATCTGGGAATATGAGTAGAAACAATCAGGTAGTGTTAACAAACAATACCTCCACAGGTATACCAAGTAAGAGGTATATACTGCATGTAAAACTCAGTTCATGTATATAGTTGTCTACATCCAAACCACTGTCCAAACTAAGGCCATAGGGTAGTGTAGTAATAATACCTGTAAGGTACAGATCACAGCACTGACAAGGAAAGTAATGAAAACTACAGGGATATACAAGTTGTTAATTAACACCCCCCCCCTCCACAATATCTGCAACAATAAAGTAAATACACAACTCAATCGGTATGTGCACTATTAAATCTACTGTTGGGACATATGTCCTATTGTTTGATAAATATTGAAATTTCTTTCTATATATGTGCCATGTTGAAATACTCCCACATTGGTGGCATGCTGCCATCAATGTACATGGATGCTGTTGTAATGGCCACTGTGGTTCTATATATGCATGTGTTCTGTTTGCTATGCAACTGTTCCATATCTGGTGTTTCAGATTAATGGGAATATCTATGCATGCTGTCATACCTAATCCTGGAATGTGTGGACTATTACTAACCCACATATGTTGTAAAATTGAAACACCATAGCACGTTAGGGAAGGCCGGTCCTAAAGGACCCACCTCATCTGGCCAAGGCACCGGTCACCAGCACGTCTGGGGCCCACCCCAGGACCTCCTTGTCTGCTGGTTCTGCACCACCTTTGGGTGCAACCACCTCAGGGGATGGGGCTTACACCCAGGAGTGGACAGGACATTGTCACCCATCACCAGATCCGGGGTCTGGTGCGTAGCGAGCTCCACAGGGAGTTTGCAGATCTGCTACGCAAGCTTGAGGGCCATGTGGCACAACTAGAGGGTCAGATTGCCCCTCCTAAAAAGCCCTCAGCACAGCCACCTTTGGAGCCATGAAGGTGCAGTGGTGACTGCCCATGTGGGGACCTCAGTCCCACTGTTTCCACTAGGAGGCTAATGGGCGTCCGACTTCCAAACACCCCTCCCCATCCAAGGTGTTTACCCCCCACATGTGTCATATAACAACCCTGTATGCTGTCTTGTCTGTCTTGTCTGTCATCATACCCAACCTACCTCCCCAAATATACCTACTATCCCTCCTCAACATCCCACTCTCACCTTAAAAAAAAAGGGCAATCTGTTCCCCCCAAAAAATCAAACCCCATACGTAGCTGTCCGTTTTGCAGACATGTCCACTGGACACATGCAATCTTGTCTAATTGACTTCACAACATGTTATTGCTGGCCTCACCCCTCTCTCAGGGGTATTAGTTTCCAAATCTACCTCCAAATCAGTGTATATGAACATCTGTTGCTGTAGGAGAAATGGGCAGCTATGGACTTTCCTTTCACCCATCCTGCACATCCCTAGCTATTTTCCCTACTCTTTCCCTCTTTGTGCCTGTTTTTCACCACTTTCTAATCAACCCTTTTTCATTTCTTTTAAAGAAATTAGAGCTGGGGTAAGTGGGGGTAAGCACTTTTAAGCAGCAGTAAGTGGGTTTAAGCTTGTTTGCATTGGGGTAAGCAATGCCTACACAGGTTAAGCAAGTAAGAAGCTAAATGAGTATAAGAAACTGTAACCAGAAGTTAGCAGTGCTTACCTCTGCGCAAACCCACTCACACCCACTTACAACTGCTTAAACATGCCTTAATCACTCTGTATCCAACAGCCCTTGTTCTGCCCAGCAACAAAATAAACAGCCTTTACAAGGCTGGAATCCAGGACCCTGCAAACCATAGCCAAAGTGATTTACCACTAAGCCATGTCAGATATACATAACCCTATTTTTTTCACAAACATATCATCCAGCACAGTCATTCAACAGTACAGAAAATGTATTTATACATGTAGATGTGTGTGTGTGTGTGTGTGTGTGTGTGTGTGTGTGTGTGTGTGTGTGTGTGTGTGTGTGTGTGTGTGTGTGTGTGTGTGTGTGTGTGTGTGTGTGTGTGTGTGTGTGTGTGTGTGTGTGTGTGTATCTTTATATATATATATATATATATATATATATATATATATATATATATATATATGTAGGTTCCAAACATTAGATCGAATTTTCACTAATTCAAAATAGTGCATGGAATGCTCACTGCAGTGAAAGTGCACTTACGCGAAGTTCAGTACAACGAACGAGTGATGTACTGAACTTCCATGCAGTACTCACGGACCTTAGGGTTAGGGCACGGGTCATAGTAAGGGGATAGCCCGTAGAGCTATTCCCTTGCCATGACCCGTGCCCTGACCCTAAGGTCAGTGATGACTGCAGCGCACTGAAGGACATAGCAAGGTCCTCCACTATGGTGCGATACTCACAAACTTTAGCATTAGGGCATGGGTTAGGGTAAGGGGATAGCTTTACTAACTATCCCCTTACCCTAACATGTGCACTAACCCTAAGGTCTGTGACTATTGCACCATAGTGGAGGACATGGCTTGTTTTTTATGTCCTCCACTGTGCTGCAGTGTTTTCAGTGAAGTGCATTTACGCAAAAGTGAGGCTTCCTATTACAAGTTCGATGTAGTGAACTTTCATTTTTGTAATAGGAATCCATATATATATATATATATATATATATATATATATATATATATAGATATATATATATATATATATATATATATATATAGATATATATGTGTGTGTGTGTATATATACAGATATATATTGGTAGATATAAAAGAGAACATAAATACATACAGGTTCATACATTCATAGGTAGGTACTAGGCTATTGGCCCGAGGGCCTATGTAAGCCTAGCCAACAAGATTCCCTGGCTTACGCCACCCAAGAAAGTTATTTTCCTGTGCCACTGTCGAGCAGAGACACAGAAGTGATCCTTGGGGTGTATTTCAAATTTCCCATCCACTCATCAAGATTTGTCTTGAAGAGTGCTAATGAAGAACTTTGCTTGACATAGATGGGTAGCCTGTTCCAGAGTATGGAAAGTCTCTGAGACAGGAATCTATCCCTCCAGCATGTTCTGTTTATTGTGGTGACAAGGTTTAGGTCCCTAGATTGTGTAGCTCAGATGGATTGGAAATTTCTTAGGTGTAGCATCTCCAACAGCTCTGGGTTTGACATAGCTTTAAATGTTAGGCAGAGATCACCATGCTACAGAGTAAAGCTGGAGTTTTTTGAGATGGTCAGTGTAGGGTATCTGTTTGAGGCCAGTAATCCCCTTTTTGAAGTACTTGTGTGGCCTTTCCAGCTGCTGTAGATGTCTTGTTAGGTACATTTCAAAAGAGGCATTGTACTCTATAATGGCTCTAATGAGTGTCGAGTAGAGTGGAACAATGACCTTTTTTTTCCTGGATGAGAACCTTTTTATGATGAGGTGTGCCACGTAGAAGGACTTCCTGACTACTGTGGCGATATCAAAGTACAGACTACTGTCCACCCATGTTCCAATGTCTCTTATCACACATTCGGTGTTAAGTAGACTGCTGTCTATGTAGTAGTTCATGGGTACAGAGTTTTTACCAAAGGGGATGACAATGCACTTTTTGGCATTGAACTTGAGGCCATGGCTCTGACACCAGGCATCTGTCTCAGCGAGGCCCTTCTGTAGGATTTCCACAATATTTGGGGACTTGACTATGGCTCCTAGTTTGCAGTCATCTGCAAACTTCATTAGTCAGAGGCCTTGTGTGTTAGCCTGTACTTCAGAGAAGTAGATACCAAACAGGAGAGGTCCCAGGACTTAAACCCTGTGGTACTCCACTTGTCACTGGTTTGATGTCAGATATGGAGTGTGCACTTTTTGCAATGTGGGCTCTGTCAGTGAGCCAGTTGGCAACCCATCTTGTGATGTAGGGATTTATACCTAGTTTAGTGAGCTTAGCTAAAGTTCCAGAATTGGGGATGGTGTCGAAAACCTTGGTGAGGTCAAGATAGGCTGTGTAAACCACCTTACCCTCATCTACACCTTTGGTGACTGCCTCAAAGAAATTGATCAGGTTCAGGGAGGCATGATCTACCTTTCACAAACCCAAAATGGGTAGGATCCAGAGTCTGGAGGTTACCAATGTCTTTTTTTATGAGTTCCATAATAATACGTTCCATGGCCTTGCAGACGTCAGGCTAATAGGGCGATAGTTCCCGGGATCAGTGATGGCTCCCCCTTTGTGGAGTGGGATAACTGTTGCTGTACGCCATTCAGTGGGCACAAAGCCTGGTATGAGGCTATGAGTGAACATGGTGCTTAGGTGGGGAGCCAGTTCGTTCTGATGTTTGTGGAAAATGCAGCCTGGGATGTAATTTGGTCCCATGGATGCTGTGGTTTTGGCTTTAGAGAGTGCAGCTTTTACCTGTGTAGTTGTGATTACAGGGACTCTGTATTCTTCCTGTATTGATATGGTCCCTTTAGGGGGTGAGGGGGAGTAAAGTTAGCACTGAACCTATCTGCCAGGATGTTGGCAATATCAGTTGGTTCTGTAATTTTCGTGCCATTGTGCTGTAACTCAGAGCAGATTTGGGTGTTGCCATTGAGATTCTTGACATAGCTATAGAATTCTGTGTGGTTCTCCTTAGAGTCAGTGGCAATTTTGTTTTTGTAGCTAGCTTTGGAGGATGTTATAAGGGATCTCAGCTTCTTACTGAGGATGACCAGGGAGCTCCTCCACTCTTGGGATTTTACTCTCTTTTGCAACAATTTCTTCTTTCTGTTGTACAGTTTGTTTATGGCAGGTAATCACCAGATTGGCTTTCTTTTTTTGGAGGATAGTGTCTTGGTTCTGTTTGGGATAGCATGATCCATGCACTCGTGTAAGTGCTTATAGAGTGCATTTGTGTAGGATTCAGCAGTCGTAAATGTATTGTCCATCTGCATGGGTGTCATGAATTCACCACTTCTGTCTTAGAAGCATGAAGTTGGCTTTGGAGACATTTTTTACCATGGTTTCCTTAATAGGGGATATAGCTGGATGTGGATATCAAGAGTGATTAGCTTATGGTCAGATCAGACCAACGAGGAGTTGACTTCCAGTGTGGAACACCGATCACTCATGTTGGTAATGACTATGTCTAGGATATTGTTGCCCCTGGTGAGGGTGTGGATAAGATGATCCAGGGCATTGGAGTTTATGAATTCCAGAAAGCGTTGAAGGAGTTGGTACACGAGTAGTTTTCCCAGTTAATGGTGGGGTAGTTGAAATCACCCATTATTAGGGAGTTTGGTTGACCCCTAATATTTTCCAGTACATCAAGAAAAGAGGAGTGGGAATCCTGGTGCATGGTGGGAGATCTGTTGCAAGCTACAATTTAGATTGCAATTTTGCCCAGAGTTAGTTGAATTTGGATACCTTCGGATGCATTATGCTGAGCAACTAGCCTGGAGGTGTGCATATCCTTAATGAATATGGACACACCTCCTCCATTGGTGTTCCGGTCCAGGTTACATGACCGAAAAGTGTGGTATGAGTTATAGCCTGGTAGTGCAGGGGTGCTCTCTGGAGCCTTGAACCAGGTTTCAGTCACTGCACAGATATCAATGTTCTCCATTTTAAAGAGTGCCTCGAGTGAGTGCATTTTGAGATTTAGAATTCTAGCATTGAGTAGCATTGCCCTCAGTTTTTGCTTGCCTGTTCCTGTTACGGTGGTGAATTTGTCATTTGAACCTTGCCTAAAAAAGGCACTATATGGGCGGCAAGAGCCTTAGCCAGTATCTGGAATTTCAGGGGCAACAGGTGCAGGCCATCACTGGCAAAGCACTGTGGTCTGTCGACCATGTCATCCCAAGCAGACAGATGCTGGATCCCCTTAGAATGACACCATAAGCTTAGCCAATTGTTGAAGTCAATAATTTGGTCCTTGTACTGCGGTATCATTCTGGGCAATGGCAGAATGCTACTCAGGGCTAGGGTCATACCTGGCTGGGCTACAAGATCAGAGAGCTCTTCCACGTCTCTTTTCATGTAGTCCAGGGAGGTACGTCTCAGGTCGTTCACACCAACATGGACAAAGACAGAGTCATATTTGTACTTATTGTGGAGTGACCTGAGTGCGTGGGTTATGTGGTGGGTCCTGGCACCCAACAGGCAGCTGACAATAACCTTCTCCTTTTTTAGCCTGATGAGTGGGGCATCAGTGTGCCTGACTAGTGTGTTGGATATGTAGATTTGCCTTATTGGCTGTGGTCAAGTGGCACACTGAGTCTGTGGGCTATTCATCATTTGGGTTGTGTTGGGGGTGGACGTTGCTTGTATTTCTGCTTTGGAGGTCTCTGTTGCTTGGGCACATTATTACAGAGAGCCTCTGCAAATGTTTTTGTGTTTCTATGTGTGGATTTTGGTGGTGCAGATTCAGTGAGAATATGTGATGTGTGGTGTGGTGCAAGTGTTTACCTTCTCCTCTTGAATGTCAAGTTCAGTATTGGTTGGAGAGAGGTTTACATCCAGTTTGCCTAGATAATTGCATCTCTCGCAGGTTGTAGTGTTGAGTGGTAGGAGGAGAGGGTTGTCTGTGTACATGAGGCAATTTCTACATTGCCCCAAGATGCCCAGATTCATCAGATAGACAGGAGAGAACACTAGGAGCTGACCCTTGGACATGTCTGCATAAAAAACTATTTTCTTTTAGATAAGTGAGGAAAGTGAGTACAAGAGCTGTTTTTCTCTAAGCAAGTCAGGAAAGTAAGTGCAAAAACCGTTTTCCTCTAGGTAACGAGGAAGGTTGAGTGCTATAGTAAGTAGTAGCTTATTTAGTGCTTACAGCAAGTTCTGAACAAGTGCTGAGCACGAATAAGCAAATTCAAGTGCTAAAAATCTGTATCTGCACTAGACTAGTTACAGGAAAGAAACAAGTGCAAATGCAAGTCTTTCAAATCAGAAAGTTGAGAGAGATGGAAAAGATTGCCCAGATGGCCAATAACTACAATTTTGGGGCCAGAACCACTCCTTATGTTGTAGACAGGTTACCTAGTGCTTACTACTCCCACTGACAAGCTAGAAGGCTTCCCTCCAACACAGAAAGGTTTTGGGGGCTCAGAAGCTTAAATACAGTCCTGGATACAGCAAATCTGTATCTGGAGTACACTAGTTACAGGAAAGGTAGGAAACAGGCTTACAGTTTTTTTTATTACAGAAAAGTAGCTAAAACAGCAGTAAAAACAATTCAAATGCAATGCAAGCTAGCACACTTGAGTATGTAGCAATATTAGACCAAGCACAGTTTAAAAAATTCAGTTAAATTAAAAATGACTTAAAACAAGTGCAGAAGGAGTGTATTAGGTAGAATGTGGTAAAGAGATGGGACTGAGGGGAGTGTTCCAGATCAAATGTACAGTGGAGCGGGCAACTGCAAAAGCCACCAAATTTAAACAACAAACCAGAAATAGGGAGGGTGGGTGAGACAAAAAACTAACAGGGTATATTATTATGCAAGTAATCCTTCAGATAGTCAGAACTTAAGGCACAGCAGAAAATAGGGGGGAGGTGGGACAAAACACTTTCAGCAAAGATCTGAAAAACTATACAGTGAATCAAAAATAACAGTGCACAACTCTGATTAAAATTAGTCTGGCAACAATTTACAGTACACAATTCTGAAGAACCAAAAAATATACTTAGCTCTGTATATTTCCAGATAGTTTGAGAAGAGCTCTGTTAGACACAGGTTCCAGCAATGATATGATATATGACCTAAGGCATCGTTAATGGGCATGAGGGGACCCAAGCTAAATACCTCTTGTAAGTATTGATATCACCCCATCCCCCACAGCCCAACAGATCTGCCCTGCAACACAGTACCAACTGTTGCAAGTCCCATACCCAGGACCCTACACAACATGGCCACAAGACGTTAACAGTAATCCATCCCACCTGTATGATGTTAGGATAGTATCAATAACATATCATGCAGTACAGTCTGGCTACCATAGCGAATGTACAATGTGGAAGCAATAAACATTCCAAAGATACCTATACACACACACACACACACACACACACACACACACACACACACACACACACACACACACATATGCAGATACACACACACACACACACACACACACACATATATATATATATATATATATATATATATATATATATACATATACATATCTATAGATATATATGTAACTACACATACACACACAGATATGTATAGGAAGATACATATTTAGAGGGTGCACAGCATATTGAACAACCAGTATACCTACAGTTGCCACATTTTCAAAAGGACAGTGTATGAGTCACTCATCCAAAAGACAATTTTTGCCTGAAACATATACCCACAGAGAAGTCAAAGGATATGACACCACACACAGGTTTGCATACATAAGAAATTTTCATTTGTGTACTATTACAGTTGCATATGCCGTGTCATATAACTGTTAAGACTTTGAAATACATACTAACTGAGTAATGCAACTCTCAAGCAGATAAGTTTTTTACAGTAATCCGAAAGCATAACATATGTTGCTGGCCAGGCCAAGGCCTTCAAGTAGTACAACAGTAGAGACAGACTGGTCCAGAGGATAACAATCAATCAACAGTAAGTAATGCAGATGTATAGTTCAGCAGCCTCTAATTACACTATGTACTCAACCCCAAGGGGGAAAAGACTTAACATGTCACAATGGGATGTATATGTTGCATAACAATGCTTAACTGAAAACATCACAATCACACTGAAAAACAGAACAGTCTGTATGACAGTAAGCGCTAGGCCACCAATGTTCCCAAAGTGAAATGTATGGAAATGTATAGCCATATACCTTAAGGCGGCTTACTACCGATATCCCTCACATGTTGTAACAGCCTAGGTTATATATGGTGCATAGCCCTCCCCCATAGACTGACTTACATGGGCATATAACTCTGTTACATACACTGACCTCTGGACTGCAGAAGGGCACATATGTTTTGTGCAGCTGAGGCCCACATATATATGGGCACTACCCCACAATATGTGCAGGGGCCACAACTGCACTAGAATGATGGTAGGAATGGCAGCATGCAGTGGTGGCTGGTGACTTCAAATCAAAGGGGGGCTGCAGGAGACAGCTGAATGGGTGGGGTCAAGGGGAGGGGTGTGGTCAACTAGAAAGGGGAGGAGCTATGCTCAAAACCACAAAAAATAACTTTAATTAAATGCGCTGCCCTGGGTGCCAAACCATCATTATGAGAGTCCAATCAAGACAAACATAAGTGTAGAAGAATAAAAATATTTCAGTGCATTGGCTGCATGACAGCTTACTTAATATCTAGATGGAAACAAAAGGTTGTGAGGCGTGAAAAAATAAATTACTTTTTAAATACATTACTGGAATGCCAGTCAAAATCAAGTATAAGAAAAACAAGAAGCACTCAACTCAAACCACTTCTCCTTACACTGCAGTTCTAATTATAATTTATATTCAGCTTTATTAAAGTACCAAGTAACATGCTGAAAGTAGAAATCTCTGTGATGACCCCACTTGTAAAAATGGTTCTTATCCAAAAAAGACCTGCTGCCTGACAACTATCTACTTGTTTCATGGGGAAAACATGATCAAAGTAAAAACTGAAAAGCAAACAAGAAACAAGCTCAAGATACATTGCTTAAAGAATTACTGTACAGGTTATGGACCACACATGATTGGCATTCTGTTTAGTTTACGGGTAAAGTCTGTAGAGATGACTGGAAGTCTCCAACAAGTGTAATGAGCTTTTTAAAATAATGGAATCCTGTCCTTTAATACCCAAGGCTTATACATTATCTAGTCAAGTATTCTCTGCAAGGCAACAACAGAAAGGCTTTCAATGTTGGCAATTCTTTAACAGTATGCTTATTAAAGCTTACTTGCATCTTACGATCTCAGACAAGCTTACCTTATGGTCATTAAAGCATTGCTACTTAAACACAGAGCAACAGGCACTTTGAGTAATAAGCATAAATCAACAGTACAAAAATATGACAGAAACCAGACCTTTCTGCAAAATCAAGGACAGATGAAAAGCCACTGTAGTACTTGTGTTTACCTTGGATGGGGGGAGGGGACACACTGCACATTTACACTGCATAACTACTCCTTGCCTTGCTTGGACACATCCAGAGTCACTACATGGTGGAGTGGGGTGCAACAAATATGTCACAATTTGAAATGTCTCTGGCTGACTGTGATGGCCCTGACACATTTGTCATACCTCTCAACCTCAGAGCAAGAAATCTGGACAAAGCCATACACAGAAGTGGGACAAAGGCCCAAAAATAAGGACAATTTTTAAATATTGCTCTAATAAACTTTGAAAGATAATAGAATAGGTCTTGCATTAGTATGAGTTTTCTGAAGGGTATAAAACCTGAAACTCAAATGTCTGTCATTATTTTCTAACTTCAGTCTTTAGTGATGTGTCACTAATTTGCCAAAAAACACAATTTTATGAAAAATGGACCAAAAATGTGATGCAAAAATATAAAATAGCCACACAATACAGCTGGGAACCTGTCAAAGAAGGGACACTTTAATATTAGTACTGCTAACTTGAGCAGCTGATAAAATAAAAGAATCTACATGCATTTTAAGTAATCTATAACTTTGATTATTACAGTTATTTCTTAATTGTAAACCCTCCATGTTTTCTTCCAAAATTGCTATTTTGCGGAGGGATTATTAGGGGGAAGAGCAACATTTTGAGCCAAAATCAGGTACAGTTGAGAGGTTGGCTATGCCTAATTCTAAAAAGCAATTTATTTGCATGTACCTCTCAACCTGTTAATGCAGTAAATCTGAAGAAGGCCAAAT
The DNA here is from genome assembly GCF_019279795.1 of Protopterus annectens. NCBI lineage: Eukaryota > Metazoa > Chordata > Ceratodontiformes > Protopteridae > Protopterus > Protopterus annectens. The sequence goes on from NC_056726.1 coordinate 1,890,249,205, forward strand.
ATATTGGGGGAACATATAAACAGTACTAAAAATTGCTCTTGTATAAATTGAGACAGTTGATAGAATAACAGTTCTTACTTTAGCATGCATTTTTCTGAAGGTTATGAAGTCTGAAACGCAGTGTATCATTATTTAGTGACTTAATTCCTAAATGACTTGCCAGAAAACTACAAATTTTATGAAGAACAAACCAAAAATAAAAAGCAAAAATCTATTCATTCTTTGAAAATCTGGACAGTTGGGAGGTATAGTTCAGCTGGGCCTGTCTGAGTTTGCTGCCCTTCCCCCCTGAAAAAATCATGGTTGAATGGAGCCTCTGCAGCCATTCCAATGAACCATTACTTGGCTATTTCACTCCATTTACCATAAACACTAATGTGCATACTCCTTTACTTCTATGATGAGTTGGACTTCATTTGAAAGTTTTATTTTGTATTTTACAGCACAAACACTAAGTCATCTGCTAAACAAAGCAATACAGTCTCACAATGAAAACTTAGCATTAAAACTTCTCTGCCCTTGAAACTCACATTCATTGAAACAGCATTGAAACCCACATCCAAAGAAAATACATTTTGCCAGTGGCAGATAAAGATTAATTTTGGGCTGTTTTCAAATCATAGGCCCCTTGCATATGAAACATACATGTGGTCTTTGATACACCTTCCTCATTGTACTAAATTATATTCCTTGTACAATACAGTACAGTTGTTAGAGGGTGTTTTAAATTTGTTTTGAACATTTTTCCAGTAAGCAATGAAACAAAACGCATGCAACCATAATGGCAAAACTGCCCAGTTCAGAACATTTATCATAAAAGTCTACTCAGACTTCCACAGTCCACCATTATTAGTAAATATGCACAATTCTACAGTCAACCATTATCAGTAAATATGCACAATTCCACAGTCCACCATTATCAGTAAATATGCATAATTCTACAGTCCATTATCAGTAAATATGCACAATTCTACAGTCCATTATCAGTAAATATGCACAATCTCTGAAGAAGTAAAAGTCATCTAAATAATTCCACATTAAAGAAACCTGTAACTAATGAAGAGGTTGCTGCTAGCAAACACCTTTATATTTCATGGTTTCATCGAAAAATCAAGTGTCTGTTGCCCCTCAGGAAAAAATTGCCTATATTACATTAAAAAAATAAGCTAGTAATATTGCAAGAGGAAATGGATGACAAACTGATAACAGACTCATAGTTAGTATCTTCACCAAGGAGAACATTCTCAGTATGGCAGCATCCACCCCTTGTGGGAGTAGAACCCAAAGCCTTCTGCATCAAAGCAAGTACACAACCTGTTGTGCTATTAGCAATGTGAGCTGACTTAGCATAATCAGCACTAAACTTCTCTTCCCCTGCAGCTCTCAGCTCCTTGTAAAATCTACTCAATACTCAACTGCATCTCAACTTCGCAGCACAAGAAGTCTGGAAAAAGCCAAATTTATTGGGGTGGGTCAAAAGGGCAAAAACCAGGGACACATTAAACATTGCTTGTATAATCTTGGAAAGCTGCTAGAATAAAATGCTGTGTTACCACCATACCTTTTACTGCCAAGGTCCCCGTGCAAAAGAGTCAGAACAACATACCACTATGCCAAATCACCTGCTTTGTGAAAGAAAAATGCTGTGTTACCACTCTACATTTTACTGCCAAGGTCCCTGTGCAAAACAGTCAAGAGAAACATACTACTACGCCAAATCAGCTGCTTTGTGAAAGAGAGGAAGACTGAAACTTAAATGGCTATCATTTAATAAATTCAGTTCTCACCATAGCTGTCAACCTCTTAGCACAAAACACCTGGACAAACCCAGTAATGAGGGAATACAGCCCTCAAGCATATTCATTGAATTCAGTTCTTGCCATAGCTGTCAAGCTTAGCACAAAAACCTGGACAAAGCCAACAACAGGGTATTACAGTCCGAAAAATAAGGACAAATTTCAAATAGTCATCTTATAAACTTAAAAAATTGCTATAATAAAAGGTTGTGTTACTATATATTTATTGCTAGAATAAAAAGTTGTTTTACTATGTATTTTCTGAAGAATATGAAGTCTGAAATTCAAATGCCTGTCAATTTTACTTCTGACGGAACAAAAACAATTTTCAGCAGAGGCCCAGGGAGAAATACTGTAGACACATGTCTTTGTAACATGGGCAAAGTTGAAATTCCTCACTACCACAGCTCCAGCCAGCACAAAATGTGTGTAACCCTTGAGGGCATTATATTAAAGACAGGTCAGGTGGCATCTTAAAGAGTTACAGGAAGGAAATTACCCACTATAATACTTGAAATTGTCTAAATTGCACTTAGTAATTTCAAAGTTTTAAACACAAAACAGAGGGGAAGCTGGCAGTAACTTAGTAAAGCATATAATATGAATCATTTGTTTTTACAAGTATCAGACAGTGCAAAGAATTTAAAATGAAAACACCCTGAGAGACATGAATTGTTTATTTTGACAGGTCAGAGGATTGCTGTAAAATGTAATGAACTGTCTAAATTGCAGCACAGACAAAATACAGCTGAAAGAATGATAAAACAACTTAACAAAGAATAAATATTTTCTGAAAAAAAAAAAAAAAACAGTTGGCAAAGATTTCCATAATGACTGCCTATACATACTTGTGAGTTTAATGCCAAGGTCATCCCCATCTGTCCATTGTTTAATGTCAAAATAGAAGGTGTATATCAAGTCACAGTCTATATATGGTTTCCCTGCTGTTTAGCTTACCATTCCTACTTACCTGGTATACTTCTGCACCTTCACTCTGTTCTTCTTCTTCTTCTTCTAACTTCTTTCTTCTACTACTTCTTTCTTCAGTTCTTCTTCTGTTTTTCTGAGCCGCCCCCAAAAAAAGTAAAAATCCAATGGCAAATAGCAAATTAAAATGATAAATAATAAATCCAGGTTCGGTAAATCCTTCCCATGTGACTGAGTACTGACTCAGTCACGAATCAATCCACAACTGACTTACTGTTTGATTCTCGCTCTTTTCCCAGCACATAAAGCCCGGGAAGAGAGCGACAACCAATCAGCAGCAATTAGCCAAGCAAGCACATCATGTACGTGCCTGCGGATGTCGCAGCCCGAGCCCCTTTTAATTCTATGCGGTTTGGAACCGCATA
>NC_056726.1:1890254852-1890437352 GCF_019279795.1 Protopterus annectens
GCAGGAGGAGCATGTGGACCCTGTGAGTGTGTACTGAGGGCCTCAAGGTGCTATAGCACATCACCCAAGTCTCTGTGGAGCTCCCTATGAAACAGACCCTGGAACTGACCTCGGTTGACAGGATCATGTCTGTGTGTGCTCCCTATGCACCATCCACTGAGGTGGTTTCACCTGAATGTAGTGCAGGACCAGTAGATGAGGAGACCCCAGGGTGGGTCCCACATGTGATGTGGCCTGGTAACATGGCCAGATGAGGTGGGAGAGGTGTTTCTGCTGGCAACTGTTCCCTAAACATGCCATTGTGTCATTGTTATAGAACATATGTGGGTAGTAATAGTCCACACATGCCCAGATCATGTCATGCAGGTGACATTGTCCATAACAGGCCAGCAATGATAGTGTCCGCACAAGGAGCATGGCTACAAACACATAGCACAGAGTGTGGTATAATACGATATATGTCCCAATGGTATGTATTTTGTAGACATACCTATTGAGTTGTGTGATCAGATTGTTGTTGCAGATATGGTGGGGGAGAGACAGAGATGTGTATTACGAATTATGATAACCTTGCTGTATGAGGTGCTCAGACCTGTTTCCATCTTTGTCTTTAAGGCAAGATGTCCCGTAAGAGGCTTCCTGTTTATACAGTGGATGAGAAAGAGGTCATCATCACACACCTGGTGCAGCACTACCAGGTGTTGTATGGCCGAACAGCCCATGAGCAGCAGGAGCAGACCGCCCTGTGGAACAATCTTGTCCACAGGGTAAATGATGTTGGCCTGCATAACCGCAATTGTGATCAAGTCCGGTATCATTGCACAGACCTACTTCCCAATGCCCATCGGCATGCTGCTGCAGTCAGGGGGGATCAGCTTGCAATGGGGGGGTCATGCCATCCATTCCCCCAACACATTTTACCAGCTTCGGGGCACCTGCCCTCCCACACACACAACTCCTGGTGGAGATCATAGTAGAGATGGGTTCTACCCACACAATGGCAGAGGAGCATGCAGGTAAGACCACAGGGCACATCAGTAGACCACTGTTAAGTATCCATCCACATGTGTACAGCTAGATCATGCATATGTAAGATGACATATATAGTCTGTTGCTGCGTAGTGGTAATAAATAGATGTGCATAAGCTGTATTATTGTGGGCTTGTACTGTTGATGTACTGTAATGCTGCACCCACCTTGTACCAATACCACTGCTGTGACTACTGACATCACATCTCTTACACACTTATGTAGGTCCCTCTGGTATACCTCCAAGGCAGCAGCCCGTAGCTGGTGAGTATGGTGTTTGTTCAGGTTTGCCAATATACTGGTCATGTTATGGCTATGGTATATTCCATGCACACATTTAACACACCTACCCATAATGCATGCCATACATGTTCATGTATTGTTGCTGTTAACTGCACTGCATCACAGTGGTCACCATGATGGTGTATCTGAAGGGTATATCAAACTCCTGCAATATAACTAACATCCTGTCATTGCAAAATGTGTGCACAGAGATGAACATAATGGTGGGACAAATGGCCTACAGTAGGGACATGTGTGAAACATCACCCTTATACAGTGCTACAGCAGTGTATATACCAGTATTAGAATGGCAACTGTTACAGATCTAAACTACAGCATATCATAATACTGCAGTCCACAACCCTTACAACCTGCAATGTGGTCCTAACATGAGCAATGAGTGTGTAATATGGAATCGTATGTTAGGACAGCAAATATGGGGAATACATACCTTCACATATACTGGAAGCATACGTGTGCATACAATCCAGATATAATATAGTGGAAGCAGCTGTTGAGGTACTGACTGCATGCATTTGTCATGGAATGCACCTTCCAGCAAGTACATGTCCCCAATGTCACACCAATAATTTGTCTGCTGTCCAAGACACTTGGCCATCAAATGTTCCCACTTACCTGCAACAGATGCAGCCATGGCTTGCACACATCTTACATGCCATGGCATGGGCCATATACCCAACAGGTAGCACCCAGGAGTTGGACATATAGTCATACCTCACCATTGAATATACCATGGCAAACAGTGCAGACAGTCATGCATGTGGCGAGGATGTATGGGACAGGAATAATGTAGGAAATAAACAGATGGCCATCCAAGACAGATGATGTCACATGTAGCAAACTGGTCATGCAGGCTGCCTAGTAACATGCCACAACACTGAGGGGGTTGCAGGAATGTCTAGCAAGCACTGGCTGTGCAGTACCCATTTCAGCAATTGCCTGGGCTGTGCAAATGTGTGACCCATGGGTTAGGGTAATCAGATGTGACAGTTGTACCACAGTAAACATAAGCCAGGCCTGTCTACAGGTATCACATGCATAACAGAAGAGGTCCACAAAAGGCATACATGGCAATGTGTACTGGTGTCCCAAGACCATGTTGGAAACTTACAGACAGTACCATGTATGATGCATGTGCTGCACAACCAATGCCTCACCCCACCTCAGGCCCACCATCCCCATCTGTACCATGCCAGAGTCAGTGTACACCTGTATGTTTGCCATTCATTAGCTGGGACTTGGCTGTTACACGTGGTGTTCAGTGTTTGGGACACTGCAAACTGACACATATGTTGTGGCCATAGTTGTCAAGCATCTGCAAAAAGGCTGAAGGTGGGGAGGGTGTGGCATCATGACACAACAGTGAACTGCAGCAGGAAACCAAAGGATGCAATGAATGGCTGTATCGGCACACAGTCAGGGTCAGGAACTGTGGCAGACATAACCCTGACTCCACAGCAATAGTGCTGGCAGTGTGTGAACTCAAAGGGATGTGCACGTGAGTTGACTTTGCAATCATGCAGAGTTGGGGGACATGTGTAGGGCAGTGTTTTCCAGGGGAAGGGGCATCACATAATAACACAGCCCATGCATCACACACATGTATACTGTTGCTAGCATGGATTGACTATAGCTGCACTGCATGCTGTTGAGTACCATATGTTATGCATGTTGACAGATGGGTAATGGGAGGTCTGTGTGTAATATCTTTGTGCAACCTCACCTGTTAGTGTGTGTGGGGGGTCATTTTGTCTGTAAGTGCAATCTGGTGGAGTGGAGGGGGGTTAATGCATGTAGGATGTGTGTGTGTGTGTGTGTGTGTGTGTGTGTGTGTGTGTGTGTGTGTGTGTGTGTGTGTGTGTGTGTGTGTGTGTGTGTGTGTGTGTGTCCTTGTATGCACATGTGTGAATGTGGGGTTGCTCATACGTCTCTTACCCTTTGGAATCATGCAGTGCATGGACATGGACTGACACATGAGACACCAGGAATACTTGTCTGATATGTAATCTCAGGACAGCTGATAGTATAATAAGGTCTGTAGCATGGAACATGCATTGGGAGGGAAACTAGACACCAGGTATACTATTAAAACTGCATCAGCAGAAAGGTGAAAGAAAACCCACATATGCAACACTACAGATGCATTGGGGAATTGCTAGACAACACCATTGAGTGTATCCAAATATTACTGTTGTCCACATAATAAGTTAATAGAGCAACAGATATTGCATCTACTGAGCAATAGTTATGTATGACACTCCAGTGCATAACATTATTGAGTGCCCGTAGTAGCCCCTAACATATGAGATCCCTGCTCACAATGTCTGGACAAACCCAGGATGAATACTGGATGACAGCAGTGAGTCTTTGTAAAACTGACTCCAGTCAAGTCAAAGAGGTAATGGAGTAACAGGTCATGTTTTGTGATCACTTGTCTAGGCAAATAGAAGAATGATACTTTAATGATTGTTATTAATGAGTGTAAGTTACCAAGTGTGATGCAGGATGGGGAACTTAAGAGAATAAATTTGGGCCAGTCTGTAAACTCAGGGACAGGTAATTATTATGGTGGAATGTCAGGGTGTGAGTGTGTGTGTGTGTGTGTGTGTGTGTGTGTGTGTGTGTGTGTGTGTGTGTGTGTGTGTGTGTGTGTGTGTACTGTTAAGCAATGATGTACAGGTCTTAAAGTGCATTTCTTGTTTTCCCCTCACAGGTGGTGAGGTGGATCAGGGTCCCTCCTGCATGCAATCTGATGTTGTTGTCCATACAGACACTGAAAATGATGATAGGTGTGTTGAGGCACAGGCGGGGTTGTCAGAGGCAGAAAATGCGCCATCGTTTGACAGCCCCTGTTATCCACCCCATCCCTGCACACGATCAGAGTGCATATAGATACCCCAACACCAGTGGCCATAGTAGAGGGACAGTTGGCAGTTGGTGGCAGTGCAGAAGACAGTGGGGTATCTTTGGCTGCTGTGTCTGGATACAGCAGCCATAGATGGATGTCTGGAAGGGCACCACATAGGCAGATGTACAGGGGTGCTCGTGAGAGAACTGCTGGTCATCGTGCCCCTGGCAGAAGTGCCACATATGGTACCACTAGACGCATGTTTCAGGCTGTCATGGAGGAGCAGGCATGGATGGAACAGTACAGCAGACAGGGTCTGAGGCTGCAGAGGGCTGCTTTTTCAGCTGTGACAGCATCTGTGATCTTGCAGGCACACTCCGTTATTATACAGAGGTCATGTATAGATGGTGGGGTGAGATGGTGGGCCTCCTCGACCATGGATTGTCCCTGCTAGAGCATGTGGTGGGAGTGGTGCATTGGCCATGTGGATGTAGGCCAGCAACACCAACATCTGGAGGTCAACATGGATGTGCAAGGACACCAAACTTCTCCTGTAGTGGCAGTACCAGGCTCAGCACTGCAGAGGGTGCTGTCCACACCACACCACAGTAGGCCACGTGCACATTTGCCTGGTCAGTCCCTGGAGGGAACTGGTTCCAGTGTGGACATATGTCATCATCAGGAGAGACTAGCATATTGAGGCTTGTACCCGGACATGCACGTGGAACCCCTGGCAGGCACAGTTCCCGTGTCTGTGGCTGGAGGTGGTGAACTGCACACCCTGCCAGGTATGCTCTACAGCTGCCCAACAAACACCTGTATAGGGCAGCCACATGGGAGAACTGTGTGCATGCATACCCACATACAATACAAACATACCTAGGGCAACCACAGACCTACACACACATCACCACGGCCATATCATAATTAAAACCCTTACTCACACACATGGTGTCAAACATTTGGCAAGGCCTAGATCTCTGGCAAACCAACAACACACCCTGTGCAAATGATGATACCTGTGCCACATTCCTGTCATCCATAATATTGATGCAGGGATAGGCTAATACGGTTCTGATACACACGATGACTGTACTACAGTGTACCAATGTACTGCTGTGTTAACATGTTGTCAGCAGTATTGTTTAATGCTTACATGTCAGGTAGTGTAGCTGTCCAGCCATGATGCATTATTGCTGTTAGTAACACTGAGTGATTGTGGTCTCCATAATCTTATCCATTTGTGTTGTAGGTGTCCATGTGTCAGCAGGAGGATGGTCTGCTGTCATATCTCACAAGGGGTATGGCACTGTGGTGACGCCATGGCTGTGTCATATCCTGGGTACAGTTTAACACATGTCACAGGACTGTATAACAGTTACTGCCTGTGCCAGATGGCCGATAGGTCTGGGGTGGTGTATATAGGTGAGTGCATGGTGCCTGCTGTTAGCAGCCCTTGTACAGTGGACAATGGTAGTTGTACTGAGTGGAACACACCAGATGTTTGTGTATAACACACACAGAGGCAAAGGTGTTGATGCACTACACAGAGGATACTGTACACATGGATGTATGTACTTGTGCAAGGAACCCATCCTAGCCTATGTAATTCCACCAAGCCAGACTATGCAGAACAACACATTGCGAAATAAGCAGTCTTCAAGTTTGAGGTAATTGACGATGATAATGGCAGGGTATATGTCCCCGTCCCCAATGTAGTGCAATCCTCAACACGGTAAACATATGTGTGCTGATGTGGGTGGCACACCCCTACCCTTTGAAGGGTGAGAGGTGCTGTAGAACCACAGGTAGTGTGATAGACAAATACATAACCTGTTAACATGAACTGTACAGTATTATGGCCAACAACACAGGGGGATACACTCAACAGTAACTGCAATGATTTTGGCTGTGTCCACAACAGCCACACCCAGCTATATATACCAACCCCAGTATCACTCTACTCATATACAGTGGGGAAGAGGCCATTTACACAGCTAATAGTAGTTGTGATGAAATGTATGTCCACAGGATTATACCTGTGACATTTTAGCATATGCCACACAAATCTTGGTCAGATGACCCCCTAGGACATGCATATTCTGCAACCTGAAGTAGATCCCTCCACATACATGCACACTCTTACTTGGCAACACTGGCAATAGACCCCTACCTAGGTATGTAGTGCTACTGATGTGTGTGGCTTTAATTGCACACACCACACAGCTTTTAAGATGAGGTGTGTTCCAGATTACAAGGTACATGCAGAACTTCCCCAGGCATGTACAGTATGGTAATGGGAGATGTAATGGTTGCATATGGACAATACATACTGTGACATACCATCATATACACATTGACAAACACATAACAGTCAGACACACATCCGAGAGACCTGGGTCTATCAGTGCTAACTACCTTGTCAGTGTGTCCAATGTGTTACGAGTAGGTTGCACACAGCACATGCATAACTGGGCTGGATAGTGTTATCAATTACCTGTATGGTTGGTGGTGACAGTGGTCACCATACAGTGGTACATGGGACATGTACCGGGGTACCATGGTGTAATGACAGTATACGCAGCACCCACATGCCACTGTAGCTATTGTATGCACTGGAACCCATGATGAAACTCTGACATACCCACCATCAAACATTGACCAGGACTGCAATACAACCCCTTGTCCAGCCCAAGAGTGCTACTACAGGGATATGCATGTAATGCACATGCCACAGGCATAGTACGGTGATGCATTTTCATGCCTCTCCTATGGGCAGCAACATCACTGTCCCTAATATTGTGTGGGGATGCATATTGTAATAGGAGTATGTGGCCTCGGAATGCTGTACTCTACATATATACACACATGCACACATACACACTTGCCAGAACTCAGTGGGTATCCCATCCCTACCAACCCATTTGTACAACAGTGTTGTGCTGGTACTGCAAGGCCCAGGTAGCCCTTAGGGAGAGGAGTGTAAAAGGTACATGTAATGTCTGGTACAGCAGCAGCCACATCTAACTATGGCAATGGGTGGTGCAGTGGGTGTGAAGGGCCTCAGGGTATTCCCAACTACAGGTCTACTAACACACAGACACTGCACATGTACACATTTGTCATTACTGGGATGCATCAGTGCAGGTGTTCATAGGTGTGTACCTGGCTATTGTCCATGGAGAGATGGGAAGTGTAAGGGATGTGTGTACAGTGGTATCATGCCACCTGCCATGTACCAGTAGGCCATCTGTCTACAGACACCACTGTGGTGAGCCTCAGGGTGAGAGTGACATGCATCAAACAATCCTCTGGGTGCCTACTGCAGAGAGCCGGTCAGGTGCTCCAGTTGACATATATGCAAAATGTATTGCATAACATGGTTAATGTCTGTCTTAGAGACCTGTACCCAAGCATGTTCTGCTGACTGTGGTAGTGTAGTGGAGGTATCCATGGTATGTGGTATGTACAGTGTGTTTAGTCCTATCTGTGCCATTTATAACACAGCTTTGGAGACATGTCAGTGTCAGTCAAGCATAGCTTGCCTGTACGTAGCCAAGATGGATACCTGACATCTGCACATCCGTACAGGGACTGACAGACATCATCTCACCAACTAGCTATGCAGTAGGATTAATGTGTTGACAGATAGACATCTGACACTGATAGGTATGGCATTACTACATGATGGCAGCCCTCACTGACATGTGCTATACAGACAGTAGTCTACAGTTATTTTCTACATGTCAGATCATTATCCAGTAGGAAATATATAATGTGACACAGCTCACACACCAGAAACATGACAGTGAGGATTCAGAGTCCATCTATGCATGCAGGTGTGTTTGTTTCCAGTACAACAATTAGCAATCTACTCTTGCTTGGGAAAACACTGTCAACAGTAGTAACATAATGATACACTACATGACAGCATGACTGCATATAACAATGGATACTACCCTTGTATGTAACACATTCACATGGATAAGAGTAATGTACAAGCCATATATACTCAATTGTCCCAGACAGGAGACTCACACCCCTTGCTACTGTAATGACAGCACATAAATGCATGTTATGTATATGGCATTAAATACACTTATTACAGATGTCATTACCCTGCTATGTTATCAGACTGGGATGTGAGCACTGGTTGCCAGGGCTGAGTCATGCTGAGCAGGTGTCAGCATTGCTGCAATAGAACAGCTAAGCACATTTGCGCACTGGTAAGCGAAGCCTACACGATGTAAGCTCCCGTACATTTAACCATACCTTAGCACCACTTAGCTTTGCGCAAACCCACGCAAATGAGCTTAAAGCTGCTCAAAACTGCCTTAACCACTCTGTATCCAACAGCCCATGTTCTGCCCAGCAAAAAAATAAACAGCCCTTGCAGGTCCTAAAGCCAGGACACTGTACATTATAGGCACAACAGTTAACCACTACAACATGAAAGCTATGAAGACAGTTGTTGTTTCTTCCACTATATCTGTCAGTACACATATTGAATAGTATTGAACAATTGCTGTGACTTTTACAATTGCATAGTACTTGTTAGTGATATTACTGTTGCATCACATATGTTGTTATATCTAAATATACACATATCAGATACATATGGTGTGATACATCTGGAAAGGTATACACAACAGTAATGTTTACACATGACAAGAATATGGATATATACATATACATTTGTAGATATATGTCTACATGTACATGCACATATATATTCATATATATGTATTTATACACATCTGTATAGTGCATCATATATATGTGTTTTCATTCGGACTTGTTCCTTTTTGGTTACTTGTTACTTATGGAGTCTACCAAAGGGTGTTCCACTTCTACTAACCCACCAGAAGTGCAGAGGGGAACTGAGGTTGGTGAATTTCATAAGATAGCTGGGCAATTAACCCAGCTAATTGAGCTCCTTACCCCTCTTAGTCAGGGGCTGGTTTCTCTTTTTAACAATGTTAGCTTGCCTGGCAATCAGGAAGCTTTGACTGGAAATGTGCACACTATTCACCAGCATACTACAATGAACTCTCCAGGCACGATTGCACAGGTGCATGGCTCTAACAGCCAGAATTTTAATCGAACACCAAGGGTTTTGGCTTTACAGGATAACGCAAACTCCCCTACTGATGTGACAACTGGACAATATATTATTCGTCACAACATGACTGAATTCAATCAGTGGTTGCAGGACAAACCACTTTTTTGTAAGCCTGCCTCAACTATAAATGCTGAAGGGTCAATGGACAGTTATAGATATTCGCTTGATAAATTACATAATGCTCTATACAGGTACAAATCATATAGCATAGACAATGCTTATTTAAATGAATGTATTCAACTTTGCATTGTGCCTAAGGGTCTTAGAGTGTTCAAATATCCTAATAATGTTATCAATGGAAGTGAATTTCATAAAGAGCTGCTTCATATCTTTGATAATTGTGGCTTAGATATTTTAAGGGCTATTGTGAACAATAATAATCATGAAATGGAATTTTTACAAAAGCAAATTGATGTTTTGAACTCTCGTATAACAAATGATTTACTGTTTGGTGTTGAGACTGAGAAAAACAAATACTATGACTTAAAAATTCAGATAGATAAAAAATGTGATGATTTACTGAGTAGAAAGTATAAGAAACTGGACAGGGATATCAGGGAATATAAAGATGGTAAACAGTACCCGTTACCTAAATCTAACCATCATTTTTTTTACTCTGAGCATGGTATACACCAACATTCTAGTTTTGTGAATCAACCCCAGGTTACAACCCACCCTGATTCCCCAAGTAACAATGTTACTGATGGTTATTATGATAATGGCCCACGGAGATCTGAAAGACTCTGAAATAAAAATAATACAAACAACCATATTTACAGGGGGACTTACTATCGGGGGGGGGGCGGGTACAGGGGGAATTACTATCAAAAGCATCCTTAATTAATGAAACTGTACAGCATGAACATTTCCATGTGATTAGCAAGGCAGGGTTTCATATTTTCAATTATAGTAGCCTTGAGATTACTGACAAATTCTTTGATTTGTTCATGAAAGGTTTTAAATTTGTGCCCACCTTCAATAATAACGTTCCCTAAGTTATTATGGACCTCAAAATGTTCATAAGAAGGCTCAATTGACATAACATGTTCGGTGATAATAATTCTTTGACAGGAAGGATCTCCCCCAAAAAACTAGTATTTTCAATCCCTCCATCCACCCCCAACTCAAGAATTTGGAAAATGTTATTGAAGCTGAAATTCACAAAAAGGTAAAAGGCTTAAAATCTAGTTCCAACTTAGACATGGGGGATAAACAGTTATTAGATACTTTATGTACCAATTCTAATATATGGGTGATGGAGCCTGATAAGGGTGGGGCGATTGTAATCATGGATAAAATTATATATGATGGTAAAATGCATTAAACTTTACACAATTATTCTAGATATAACAAAGTTTCATTTAATGAGATCAATATCTGTTACAAAAAGATTGAATTAGCCATTAAGAATCTTTTTGAGCAAGGGGTCATTGATTATGATACTTACCAGTATTTAGATCATCCTTATCCTTGGGTATCCTCTATTTTTGGGATACCCAAGTTTCACAAAAGTGAGGAAGATCCCCCACTTAGACCAATTGTGGCCTCAGAAGGGTCCAAGAGTTCTATAGCTAAATATCTAGATTGGAAATTGAAATCACTATGGGGTGGGGAACTACATCTTCTAAAAGATTTGTGGGAATTTCTTAGTAAAATTAAACCCGAACACTTTTCAGAAGACCTTCTATTTACTACAATAGATGAGGTAGATTTATTTTCTGTCATTCCACACATTATAGGCATCACATAGTTGGAAGAAGCCTTGAGGGTGAAATCAGGTATTATGGAAACAGATATCTTTTTATGTTTGGAACTGGCTGAACTTATTCTCAAAAACAATTTTTTTGTTTTTTGAGGGCAAGTTTTACTGCCAAGAGTCTGGAGTGGCTATAGGGGCTAGTTGCACCCCCACATTTGCAGATATCATAGTTTCAGTATGGGAACATACATTTGTACACAATTGTCCCTATAGTAGATACTGAAACTTATATACCAGGTTTCTTAATGATATATGTATTTTTTGGGTAGGGGGTGCTGAACTTTTACAAGAATGTATTACTTATCTCAATCAAACTACAGATTTTTTTAAGTTCACCCATCAAGTTTACACTGAAAGTGTTAATTATTTAGATGTCTCTTTGCACAAGGTCAATCATTGCTTTAAATCAACTATCTTTAGAAAACCCACATTCTCCAACACCTACATCAGCTTTAACAGTGATCATCCACTCTACCAGAAAAAAGGTATTGTCAAGGGACAACATGTGCGTATCAGTCGTATGACATCTGACAAAGTGGATTACGAAGCTGACTGTATGGTTTTGGAGCAAATGTTTTTGGACCGTGGCTACCCTCGTGAACTTATAGCTTCTATCTGAGCCAAAGTCACTGAGGGTAGGAAAAGTAAATTTAGGCCTATTTTAGGTATGGGAATGAATTTTTCCAATAAGCATGGTTCTACATGTTCCAATGATATTACATATAGTAGATTATTTGTTACTGAATTCACTACTAATGCTTATCAAATTAAAGGCATTGTGCAAAGAGAATGGGTTACATTTTCAAAACTTACAGATCTACCTAATTTAAAGGATCAATCTATTAAAGTAGTATTTAAAAAGGGACGTAGTATTAAAAATATTCTGGAATTTGTCAGAAATGAAAAGGTTTTCATGCATAGAAGGAAGGGTACCTATAAGTGCAGGGCTTGTAACCAGTGTACTTACATTTCCAACAAGGAACAAGTGGTTATTACATCCAGACAAAAAACGTTAACTACCAAATCTTATAGTAATTGCAATTCCCAGGGACTTGTTTACTTAGTTTCTTGTGTTGTGTGTGATAGTTACTACATTGGGAAAACTGAACATCAACTCAAACGAAGAATTTATGAGCACATGAATGATGTCAGTAAAAGAAATGTTAACAATGCACTTTTTAAACACACATTACTATGTCCCAATGCTAGATTTACTTATTTTGTTATTGAAACTTTCCCCAAAGAACTAAGAGTGGGTCCTTGGGAACATAAAGTAGAATATATGGAAACCTATTGGCAAATTTGTCTGGAATCTAATAAACCCCCTGAGCTTAATGACCACATTTCTTTGGTACCACTACTTAAACTCAGATCTGTTAAATTATAAACAAGAGAATTATTTTTACACTATTATTAGTTGTACTGTTTCATTATTTGATTATGATTGTTATATTTATACACTACATAAAATTTAATTTTCAGTATTATTGATTTTCAGTCAGGGAAAATATGTATATATAATAGGGTCATTAATTCATATTTTTACATATATACATATATATTTTTATCAATTTATTGAACTTTTTTATTGCATCATTTATTATCAATTCAAAAGAGTTGTTCTACTTTGTATTTTGTGTTATTTAATATTTATTTTTATCAGTTTTTATGTAGACTAACATGGTTTTAAATACTGTGGCTTTAAATGAATCCATTTCTAATTGTATTAATTAATGAGCCTATATAAATCAGCTGTATTTGTGGTGTTATTGTTTAATCTGATGAATTCTGAGGGAAACTTGTGTGGTGTTAATAAATACCAGTGTGAACATCTACACAGAGCTCACTTTATTGCCAGCACAGGGTGGTTACTCTTCCAGTGTCCGGAATTTCATTTATTTGTGTTTTCATTTGGACTTGCTCCTTTTTGCATCATATATATGGCCATATATAGATCTCTCTGTATATATATATATATATATATATATATATATATATATATATATATATATATATATATATATGTGTGTGTGTGTGTGTGTGTGTGTGTGTGTATATATATATCTATATATATATATATATATATGTGTGTGTACATCATATATGTATATATATATATATATATATATATATATATATATATATATATATATACATATATAGATATATATAGATATATATATATATATATATATATATATATGTCGGTATATAAGTAGATATCTATAACTATATGTGCATATATATATATATATATATATATATATATATATATATATATATATATATATATATATATATATATATATATATATATATATATATATATATATATATATATATATATATATATATATATATATATAGATATGCATATGTATATATATATATATATATATATATATATATATATACATATCTCTCTCTCTCTCTCTCTCTATATATATATATATATATATATATATATATATAAATATATATATATATATATATATATATATATAGATATATATAGATATATATATATATAATATAAACTCTCCAAAAAGTGAAACACGGACTAGTTCAGCAAAGCACAGGCTGTTTATTAAATGTAAGTGCTTTAGGCTAAGATATTCCTCAGCCTTCTTCAGACAAAAACAATATGTTGCTCACAGCAGAACTTTATATATAAAAAGATGTGTGCTAATTAAAACAATTAAAATACAAATTCATTAACCACTTAACTAGCTAAAAGCTTAAATCTTAAAGGGCTAATACCTATTAAAGCAGGCAACTATTTGCTTTACCACTCATTGCACAATGTAAAACAAGACATGTCAAAATTGCTTATGTTTTCTGTTTTCTAAATAAGCAATAAACTATAAACAAATAAATTATACGTTTATGAAGTTTTTCAAACCTATCAAGTGTATCCAGTATATGATCAATTATTTAATCAAACCCAAAAATCTACAATACGCTAATTGATCATATACTGGATACACTTGATAGGTTTGAAAAACTTCATAAACGTGTAATTTTGACATGTCTTGTTTTACATTGTGCAATGAGTGGTAAAGCAAATAGTTGCCTGCTTTAGTAGGTATTAGCCCTTTAAGATTTAAGCTTTTAGCTAGTTAAGTGGTTAATGAATTTGTATTTTAACACACATCTTTTTATATATAAAGTTCTGCTGTGATCAACATATTGTTTTTGTCTGAAGAAGGCTGAGGAATATCTTAGCCGAAAGCGCTTACATTTAATAAACAGCCCGTGCTTTGCTGAACTAGTCCATGTTTCACTTTTTGGAGTTTTCGTGGTTTACATATTTTTCAGTGTACTTTGCATATATATAATATACCTTTATGTATGTAGATATGTATATGTGTATATATCTATATAGATATATGTATGTATATATCGTAATAAAACCGACTAAGCAAACTAATGAAGAAAAATAACAAATTACTAAAAAACTTCAAAACTAAACTAGGAGAGTATGCAAATAAACTCACAGGCAAAGCAGTTTCCTTAGTGCTTTCATCCTTTATTCGGTGTAAATATATATATATATATATATATATATGGATTCCTACTACAAGAACGAAAGTTCACTACTTCGAACTTGTAATAGGAAGCCTCACTTCTGCGAAAGTTCACTTTAAAAAAGTCAACTTTTGCGTAAGTGCACTTCACCGAAAACACCACAGCACAGTGAAGGATATAAAAAACAAGCTATATCCTCCACTATGTTGTGATAGTCATGGTCCTTAGGATTAGGGCAGGGGTTAGGGTAAGGGGATAGTTAGTAAAGCTATCCCCTTACCCTAACCCATGCTCTAACCCTAAGGTTCGTGACTATCACACCATAGTGAAGGACATTGCTATGTCCTTCACTGTGCTGTAGTCATCATGGACCTTAGGGTTAGGGCACGGGTCATGGTAAGGGGATAGCCCTACGGGCTATCCCCTTACCATGGCCCATGCCCTAACCCTAAGGTGCGTGAGTACTGCATGGAAGTTCAGTAAGACACCCATTCATTGTACTGAACTTCGCGTAAGTGCACTTTAGATTAAGTGCACTTTCGCTGCAGTGAGCATTCCATGCACTTTTTCGAATTAGTGAAAATTTGATCTAGTGTTTGGAACCCATAGATATCTATATATAGATAGATAGATAGATAGATAGATAGATAGATAGATAGATAGATAGATATACACATCCATATTTACCATATGTCCAGAACATGGAGTTAGAGTCATACCTCAGCACCAATAGTCTCAACTTCTTAGTGCAAGGGGATGTCATGTATATACTGCAGGTATATATATGTAGACTGTTGCTACTGTAACAGGGGTTGTCTTAACAGACATGAAGTGTGTGGGAGGTTACATCTACAATTGACATGTACGCCATCAGTTACTGACAGACATCCTAAGGTCATCATAGTACAGTACCACTGATATCACAGTAATGATCCATAGGACTACAGAAGAGATATGACCAATATCTGTGGACAGTCTGGCAAACTCTGGTCAGTCCAGAGGTATACACAGATCCCCTTAGTGTGAGATATGTGGACCAAGCCTGACAATGTGGATATTAACAGCCATGTACATGGGTATATCACGTAAATACTGGAGTACATATGCCCACACAGTTTATGCATTCACACACTCCTGCCTGTCCTGACACATAATAACTGGTGGTGCAGCGGTCACATGGCCATATACTACCCAGTAGTTAGTGACATACATCTGTACAGCATCCCACTGCTTTGTCAGAAATACACAACAGTTATGGTGGCCCAGCAGCAGAAAATCTGGCAAATATCTGGACATAACATCACACTGGGTAATTGCACTAAACTTCTAGGCATGTAACAAAGCACTGTGCAAACTACAGGCAGACTGCCACAACACTGGCCTACATTTCCTATGGGGGAATACACATGTAGTTGCAAATATAGCAGGCTCTACAGGCATGTCACAGCATGGAGTAGCAGACATCTGTGTGAAAGTGCATACCCACAACCAATGTGAACACAGCCACAGCCACATATGGTAAGCAAGCTTAATATTACACTATAGGGACTGTCTGATAGACACCAAACTCATATGTGCCACTCACACACTAACCCTACATATACTGGGTCATGACACAGTGTAGTCCAATGCCTGTCTGTAGTATGGTACATGTGTGTGTTTGGCCCTACAAACATGTGAGCCGATAGGGTACCATGCACTGGAGCAGCATGTAACATCAGATAGAACAGGACCAAGAGCAATAACATCTACCACAGTCTGTACACAGGCCAAGGTACGTATTTGCAATACACATACTGTCGACAATCACCATAAGTACACAGACCCCACTACTTTACACACAACCACAGAATGCCCAGGTTATGTCCTCAAATATAACACCTACAATACACAACATGTCTAGCAGTCTGATATCTGACTGGCTTGTTATCAGGTATGATGTCAATAAATAATGGTGTATAGAACGTATGCACCTCTTACTGCATAACATATGTACAAAGGTTGACAGACTTGTGGCTGGAGGCACAAACACTGGGCCAATATTGGCATGTTGCTGTGATACCATCATTTATTTACTGTTGTAACAGGGTTTGTTGTGACATATGTCCTATGAGGGATATGAAGTCAGTAATCTTTGAGTCACCATGTACTCACTGTACTCCTCAGACTATGCTTCTGCAGTTCTAAGATAGGTGATCTATGAGTAACACAATAAACATAAGACTCCAAATACTGGCCAGTCTGCAGATAACCCTACAGGTGGGAGTTTCCTCAAACACATAACACTGTCGTGACAGGTATTAAATCATGTAGACCAGCCGTATCCACACAAACCCTGTTAAACCAGCATTACTCCAAATTCAGAAGAGCAATACTTACATTCTGTAGTCATGTCTGGAACATCCCCTTCCTGTTTCTTGGCCTGTCTCCATAGTGTATGTTGTTAGACATATATCCCACTTCCATCTGTGATGCTGTTTGCCAAACACCAACATGAAGTCCTGCTCACAGTGAATGAAAAGGACCAACACCCACATGATGTTCCTAGTTACAGGAGTGCATTTCCATGTAATTGGCTATGGGACTGTTATCACAGCTGTTCCACATGCAATCAGCTAATGGGGGACTGCAATTCATGCAGAGGCCATCCGCTGATCATGAGCATAACTTAAAAAACACAAGCTGCTGCCTAAGCAAAGCAGGTGTACTTCTCCACATCCACCAGAGAGGGAGTGAGAGAGACAGACAGAGACAAAGTAAGACAGGGAGGGGGTGGGAGAGTAAAACCTAAGCATGTTTGTGTCATACACTTACCAGCAAAGGGTTTCAAACCCTTGCCTGACTATGCATTGCTATCACATGTCTATGCAGTTATTGCATGCACCACAGAGCTTACATGTTGGGAAACTGTCCAAAGGTATATTCGATGGTGAGTGACATCTGCAACAGTGATAATGGAGGGATAAGGTTGGTGTAGCACACGTGCTTGTCATCATGAACAGGTGTCAAGTTTGACACAGCCATCCTTTCTCAGGGACTCACACCCATTATCACAGTTGTCAGGGTGAGGATTAAACTTCCTAACTAGCTAGTTTGCCACAATACAGTAATATGCAGGTATCACATGTGTCACAGGGGTTATCAAGATGATATATGGGCTAAGGGTATGTCTAGGTGTTTGACATCAGAAGGCATTCTTAAGTAGGCCAATGTGAGGTGTAGTGAGTGTGAATGGTGTCCAAATCATTATACTCCACACACACACACACACACACACACACACACACACACACACACACACACACACACACACACACACACACACACACACACACACACACACACACACACACACACACAAACATAGGTTTGCCAGTACTGACATGCATGGGTACATTGCTTCACAGGTGTGTAGTGGTTGACTGTGCCAGGAGGCTGTACAAGGCTAGGTAAAGGGTATATCTTGGCATCAGGCCACATGACAATGGTCTGCAGTGTGGCTAAGGGGTGTAGTGTCTGGATTGGCCCACACAGGTGGGTATTGTATTCACCATTCAGTCATCTGGGTTACTATTGTGGGTGGTCACTACTGTGCAATGTTTGCCATATATGTGTTCTATATTCCATGACATGGATGGTGTCTAGCATGTGAACACATCCCACATGCATGTTCGGTGGCATGTGGAAGTGTACCTTGGCTGTCCGGGGCATGTTGTGTACACAGATTGTTATCATCAGATGTGTCATTCCTGACCTCATGTGGTAAGAACTGGCAATGGACACCAGGTTGACCCTGCACCTACATTGACAGCATGATACAGGTATTCCCTGGTGTCAGTGGCATCTGCCCAAACAGGACATGTGTATAAGGCATGGTATGTCCTTTGTGGGTTATTTTCTGGCTCTACAGTTGTTGCAGGCGTTCATTAGGGAACATAGTGAAGGAGCACTGTATGCAATGATTTGCTTATTGTAGGAATGGGACAGAGTGCCATGTCCTCTGTATTCCACTGCAATCACACCATGGTTATTACCTGTGAGCAATATGCAGGGAAATACCCACATAGTGGTTTTTGCCTAGCTGAGTGTGTTTGTGTATGAGACATGGGTGGAGAGTACTCTCTGGGTAATACAAGGGTTGCCTATATTGTTCAACAAGCCATGATGTCACATGTAGGGGTATGGATTGTCTACCCCAACCTCTCTTGCTGTTTGACATCTGTTATCCTTGTAAGGTGGACATTGTGACATATAATAGGCCCACCATATAAGAAATTTGCAAAACCCACTCCGCAATGAATCATGGTGTTACACACTCACACATACCTCCACACAGGATACGTATGACAAACACACATACACAAACCAAGTTTCACAATTGCCATGTCTGGGATTAGAACTTCTACCTAACTAGTACATCACATTATAGCATTACGCAGTTATAGCACACACCACAGAGATTACTGGGCTAGTCTTTTCCCAAAGGTGTATTTCAAAGTGAATGACATCAGCGACCTTGCCAAGGTTGGGCAATGGAAAGAGTAGTTCATAGGTTCATAGGCTGGTACTAGGCTATCAGCCCTAGGGCCTATACATGCCTAGACATGGCAATTCCCTGGCTATGTCTTCCCACAATATTTACTTCCCTGGACCCCTGTCTATCAGGGCAGCTGACATGATCCCCGGGGTCAATTTCCTATCTCCCATCCAATTGTCCAGGTTTCTGTTGAAGAAGACCAAAGAGGCACCCTGCTTGACATGTATGGGCAGTCTGTTCCAGAGTCTGGGGAGTCTCTGTGTCAGGAACACATCCCACTAGCATGTATTGTTCATTGTGATGACAAGATTTGGATCCCTGGAGCATGTGGCTGTGAGGGTTTGGAATTCTTTAAGTGTAGCATGTCCAACAGCTGTGGGTTTGAAATGGCATGGTATGTTAAGCAGAGATCACCTTTGGGAACACAATATGTGACAGAGTATAGCTGGAGAATTTTCAGATGGTCAGCATAGGGCATATGGTTTAGGCCTGTGATTCATTTAGTGAGGTATGTCTACAGACTTTCTAGTTGTTGCAGATGTCTTGTGAGGTACATACATAACAGGCCATTGTAGTCTGTACTGGGTCTACTGAGAGATGACTACAGTGGGATAATGGCCTCCTTTTCCTAGATGTAAAGCCCTTAGTGGTGAGGTGTGCCACATAGGTAGATTTCCTGACTGTAATGGCAATGTGGTTATCAAAGGTGAGACCACTGTTCACCTGTGTCCCTAAGTCTGTTATCACAATTTAGGTGTTTAGTGTACTGCCACCTATGTGGTACTTCACAGGTACCTGTCCCTTCCCAAAGGGTATAACTATAAATTTCTTGGCATTGATCTTGAGGCCATGGCTCAGGCACCAAGCATGTCTTTCTGTAAGGCCCTTCTGTAGTATATCCACATCATGTGGGGATTCAACATTGTCTCCCAGTGTGCAGTCATCTGCAACCTTTGTTTGCCAGAATCCCTTACTGTTGGACTGTACTTCAGAGCAGTAAATGCCAAGCAAGGGTGGTGCAGAACTGAACCCTAAGGTACTCCAACTGTCACTTGTCTGGGGCTGGGGTTGGTGTCACCTACATTTACAGTGTGGGTTATGTCAGTACAGCAGTTGGCAGCCTATTGGGTGACATAGGGATTAATGGCCAGCTTGATACATTTTTCTATGATTACAAACTGGGGGATGGTGTCGAAGGCCTTGCCGAGGTCTGGATAGGCTGTGTGAACCACCTTACCCTCATCCACAGCTCTGAAGACGGATTCACAGTTGTCAATCAGGTTGAGGTGACATGATCGGCCCTTCACAAACGCAACCTGACCTACTGTTAGTTGCACCGGGGGTATTTCAGACACATTCTGTTGAGCAAGTAGCCTGGTGGTGTGAATATCATTAGTGAATATGGACACTCCTCCACTTTTATGGTTTTGGTCCTGATTTGCTGGTCAACAGGTGTGGTGAAAGCTGTACCTGGTATTCCAGGAGAGGTCTCTGGAGCCTTGGATCAGGTCTCTGTTACTGCACAATTATCAATGTTCTCCATTTTTTAGTTGTGCCTAGCGACTGTGAATGGCCACAAAAACATTGATCCCTAAACACACACACACACACACACACACACACACACACACACACACACACACACACACACACACACACACACACACACACGCACACATACACACACAAACACAGTGTTTCACAGTTGCCATTTGTGGAAATATAACTTCTACCTAACTAGTATATCACACTACAGCATCATGCAGTTACAGCACATGCCATGGAGATTACTGGGCTACTCCTTCCCCAAAGGTGTATTTCAAAGTGAATGACATCAGCAGGCTTGCAAAAATAGGGCAATGGAAGTTGTAGTGACTGTAAATGGCCTCACAAGCATTGATCCCTACACAGATAAACACACAAAGTTTTCAGTTGCCATGTCTTGGAATAGAACTCCTATGTAACTAGTATATCACACTAGAGCATTACACAGTTATAGGACATGCCATGGAGAATACTGGGCTAATCTTTCCCCAAAGGTATATTTCAAAGTGAATGACATCAGCAGCCCTGCCAAAGCAGGGCATTTGAAATTGTAGTGAGTGTGAATGGCTTCAAAAGCATTGATCCCTACAAACACAGGAGCCATGTCTGAGATTAGAACTCCTACCTAACTTGTACATTATACTACAGCATTACACAGTTATAGGACATGCCATGGACATTACTAGGCTACTGCTTCCCCAAAGTTGTATTTCAAGGTGATGACATCAGCAGGCTTGCCATAGTAGGGCAATGGGGAGTGGAGTGTGTGTGCATGGACCATAACCCATTCATCTAGAGGCAGATACACAACACTCAGGCACACAGAGGTTTATATTCCACAGGTACATGTATACAACTGCTAGATGACAACTGACTTGTGCAGTCATGTTACACAGTTAGCACAAGCACCACAGACACTATAGTGCTCAGGGATACCAGAGGCAAATGTCTACGGTGATTGACATTTGCACAACATGTGGTTTTAGCCAATTGGATGTGTGCTGGGTGGGACAGGCCTCATGATAGGAGGCTCCTTGTCACTGTCTGTCACTCTCTTCCACACATCTATGTATGTGTAATTTTGGACAATTATAGTGTGTTGTCCTTGGATATATGTGTGTATTCCTATCCAATGTGTGTGCAAAGCATGACTGGTGTGTACTGAGGAGTGTGTGCACTAACATCTGTGATTGTCAGATATGTATAGTCCACTGTTGTTGCCAGACATGGGCTTCATGTCTCTAAGTGTGTGAGCATGTCCAGTATGACCTTTCAGTATTTTGTTGTCAGACATGTCCTTCATTTCACTAAGTATGGGAGCATGCCCAGTATGACCTTCTGTACTGAATGTGTGAATCCATTCCAAGTAGATTGTACTCCAGTGTGGGCTTTTGTGTTCTACACCTATAGCTAGCAACCTGTGTCTGTGGGATATCTGCAGATTGGTTGACAGTAAGGGGTTAAAATGGGCAAAGGATAATGGGTAACTGTAGGTAATTGTGTCTGTGCTGCTTCTGCTACATGGTCTTGGTGTTAGCAGAGATATTCAGACATATGTACTGTTTTACACTGTGATGATTTATGTCATCAAGTACAGTCAGGTATACATATTTGCTTGCAGTGATGTCCTGGGGAACACAGGGTGAATGCAGCTGTGTCCAGTATTGTGGTCTGCAGCCTACATATTCTTGCACATGCATGCCATTCTGAAGGGGAAGCTGCAGACACTTGCTGCTGGGTCTGTGTAAATGGTTCAGCACCTTGGTACAGTGTTGGCTGAGGATCCCATGCCTGTACATCCATCAATGTGACAGTAAGGCCATATCCTGCTGTGGCCATACCTCATAGCTCTACAGATTCACACAGGCTACCCAGAGGCAGGGGGTCATAATTCTGGACATTACACCTTTACATTGTGGTTTACGAGCAGGTTTGTAGCCACCCATTCCTGTGTTTGCAGGCAGGGATAATATGTGCACACGGCTGAGTTTTGGACTTCCCACACTCCATGCCACCCATGCTCCTACCCCCCCCCTCTATTATTCTATCCTATTCCAAACATTATGCAAACATTATCTGATAAGTTCCCTATAGTTATCACCTCATCCCAGCAGTAATTCGGTGTTGGTCCACAGTTCATGCAGTAGGACATGGTGGTCATGTTACTGGGATTTGTCCACATGGCCTTGCATTTGGGTTCTGTGGATTATGTTATGTTGTTATTTTGGAGTCCATGTAATAACATACACTGTCAGTATGGGTGAGACACAGGCCTTTTGCAGAGGACTGTAGGCCATTTTGTAGTGATGCAGGCCAGCTGTAGCAGGCCATTGCATTTTGTCACTACTACAGTCCCAGACTACAATACACTATATTCCCTTGGGTTGACAGGGTAGGTCTGCAAGGTATTAATGCCAATACTTTCTGTCATTATTGATCCAGTGGTGTGGCTGCTGTACTCATTCCCAACAGTTGGGATAAGACTCTAGAGGTACCTGTGGGTGATGGTGGGGTGAGCTGGGTGCATATGTGCTATGGACACTACTTGCATCTGACTCACAGATATGCGTGGGGCATTCCACTTATGCTGGCTTGTGCAGGGGCATCAGCTGTTTCTCAATACTTCATATCTGTGACCTTTTTGGTCTGCCAGTGTTTGGCCAGATGACATCGGTATTCCCTACTACAAGACCAACTAATGTACTGCTAACCAGTATGTACAATTCCAGGGGTGTGTCCATTTGACAGTTACATATTATACATTATCTGTCTGAGGCACTTCCCCTGTGTACTGCTTGTATGTCTGGGTGCACATTCATGCCATGTCCATCTTTCAGATGGTGACATATATTACTTCCAAACATTTACTATGGCTTATTGCTGGAATGTGCTTTGCTGGGAAGCATTGTTTTTGATACTGCAGTTGTGAGAACTTGGCCCTGTCATCAGCATTATTGGCCAATTGCCACCAGGACAAACCTTGCCATGCATACATACTGACCACTCTCACACAATATACAACACACACCAACCTAACACACGCAGCCCTGCATATTGTACACATGCTACAATCTATCATGGTACCTTGGCCAGCTCAGGTAATCTGTGCTCCACTGTTATAGCTACACATACATGTTACTACATTTCTACACAGGATTGGGGGGCACACCTGACACTTGCACACATTTCCTGTGACTGTACTGGTACTTCAGGTACTCCATTTCATTCTGTATTCTGACCAATCATGGTGACTAGAGGCATATCAGTGTACTACACGTCTTAGGTTTGATTGACCTACATTTCATTTTCTGACTTCTTATCCTTCAGAGCTAACATCCCACTGCCTGACCTATTGTAGTCTGTCTGTGTAGGTCTGGAGGGGGGCTGTTCTCCATAGCCATCAATCAGAGGCCTTAGCACAGCCTTTGTTTGTGTTTGTCTATGCCTGGCCTGCTGGCTGAGACTGTTGTTGGGTATGTGAGACTCCCTGACTGGCATGTGTGTGTCCTATGGACACACATGTGGCCCACCACATTTCTTGCAGTGAGTTTTGTCACCTTGTCTATTACTGGCTACTATGGTGACACCAGTATTTGTTATAGATCTCATGCTGTCACTATACGTGTCTACTATCTGCTGGCATCCCATTCAGTCTCTCAATTCCCTTGTATGCTCACATCCACACCATAGATACAAGTAACAAAACATACTACTCCATTCAGCAATTGATAGAAAGAGTGACTTACCTTGTCACTGTGCCAGTATTGAGGATGGTGCTGGAGGGCTGACTATGTCAGATGCACATAGTACACTCCCTATACATGGTTAAGCACAGGTAGTGTCATGTTTGGTGTCCCTTTTACTATATGTGCAAGTCAGAGAGAGGTGTCATTCCCTGGGCTCCTACCATGTCAGTGTATGTGCTATGCGTTGCCTCTTTGCAATGGCCTGGGAATACTGGGCATGCCTCATTCTGCCTACTGGGGCAGGCTCAGGTTGTTCTTCCTCCAAGTCACTCTGTGCCTGTGCAGGCCTTGGCATTAGTGGGGGGCTGTGTGGCCCTGCCCCATGCTGTTCGTGTTGCAGCTGTTTCCGCAGGACCATATTGTGTAGCAGGGCACATACAATGACAATTTGGGTACATGTAGCAGGTGAGTACTGCAAGGCTTCACCAGATGTGTCCAGGCACCGGATCCATGACTTGAGCATCCCAAACACACTCTATTATGATTCTGGACTGCGCGTGTGCCTCATTATGGAGTTCTTGTTTGGGTGTGTGTGCATTTCTGATGGTCGTCACCAGCCACGGCTCCAGTGCATAACCAGCATCCCCCACTAGGTGGCCGTAACGGATGTCCCCATTGGCAAATCTCTGGTACAGCTGTGGCATATGCCAGATGTGGGAGTCGTGATAGCTTCCAGGTAAGCTAGCACACACATTCATTATAATGCCCTGGACATCACACATGACCTGGCAGTCGATGGAGGGGAAGCCCTTGCAGTTGATGTAGACCCTACCCCACTCACAGGGTGGTGCTTTGATGCATATGTGCATGCAGTCTATAGCACCCACTACCTCAGGGTATTCTGCTATTTGGTGGAAGAGACTCATATTTCTGGTCAATGCCTCATGGCTGTTGTGGAAATATAGGTGCTCATCGGCATGTGCTGACATGGCATCCAGGAACTGATGGAGTACCCTGGAAGCTAATGCCTGTGAGATCCCCATGATATCCCAAGTTGGCCTTTGGAAGGTAACTGTGGCTGGTATTCTTAGGCCTACAAATACCTTAGTATTCACTGGGATGGGTTCCCCTCTGTTGGTTCTGTGTGTGAGGTGCGGCTGGCACAGCTCAGCAATTTCTTATAGGAGGTCCCTGTCCACCCTACAGTGCTCCACTATCTCCAGTTCATGGTAAGTTACTCTGGGTCTGTACACTCTTCTCCTTCTCATCACTGTGAGTTGGTCATCAGCATTCTCATCCTCACCACCCTCAACCTCTTTCTCATGTTGATTTATAATAGCTGCTGCAGCCCCTATCATTTTGTTGCTTTTGTTTGGTAAAATTTCCCCACTTGTGTGCACCGGTGGTGTAGAGTTTGTGGGAAAAAACAGAGTGAAATGTGCTTGCAGAGTTTATAGTGGTGCTGCCTGTGTAATTGGCTGATTCGATACATTTCACCTGCCAGCTATTCTAGCTCTCCTTGATTACATTCCTACTGCAGTTTCCCTTCCCATTGCCTTCCTGTTTAAGCCCAGGGGTGTGACACACAAACACAGTGCTCAGATGTGCATGGAGCTGCTATTTCCTGGTTTACTTTTTTTTCCTTTAAACCATGGTGTGCACACACACCCATTTAGGCAATGCAAAGAGTGCTAGGCAGCCTCAGACACACCCCGTTGCTTAGCTCTGCTAAGCTAAGGGTGAACCCGAGCCACAGGGCTCCAATAAGCTTACAGTATGCCTGACACACCCCTCTATGATGTCAGCTAGCTCTTATGCTTGCACCATGGTCTTCCTGCACTGACAAGGTTGGGTGTAGGCTAGCCATGAGGGGGGATCTAGGATTCAGCATCATTCCCCTCATTTGCATAGGATTGCCTGCTAATGCCTAGTTACAAGACTGACACTGAGCCTTCCCCCTTAGCAATCACTATTTACTGGCCAGGTTGTCTTCTGCCTGTTGTTGAGTATAATGGCACAATTGTGATTCTGGATCGAATGCTTATTCCAAGTTTTTTTTTTTTTCGGCCTGATCACATTTGTGTGCTGCTGCCCTATGCTTAAATAATGAAAAAGTCTAAAACAATAAGTTATTTCTTTATTTTTGCAACTGTTTTCTATGCTAATGGCCATATATTTTGCCATTGGCATGCTTTCCACATTATATACACCCTTTATTTGTAGCTGTCATGGCTCCGTTTTGTAGTTTGCAGAAATGCACTCGGTTACTAACCGATTATATTTCTGCAGACTACACTATTCCTGCACGTCCGACTGCCAGCTTCCTGGATCGCAAATTGACCTTATTTGCATGATTTCACATGCAAATGGGGTAATTTGCATACAGGAGCTGTGTCTGTGCAGCAATAGTGCATGAGCGCTCATGCATGTCCCAGGAGCTTATTCCCGGATCACACGGTGGCCATATTGCCTCCAGCAGCTCCTGCACTATTCCTGCATGCTGTGCAGAGCTTGCTGAATCCTGGGGCATATCTTTTTATTAACCTTATATTTGATAAGAAATACTTCTTTCCAAAATTATTTAAGCTGGCTACAGAGGGCAGCTGGTTTGGAGGTACACAGGTGGATATATATAATTTTTAGTTTGGTTACACAGAATTAAGGTTACCTTAATTTGTCAGGATTTACATACTATTTGCAATTTATTAAATTTTCATCCATGTGTTTGAAAATGGCTTTTCCTCTTTGTTTAGCTGTTTGTTGGGATAGATCTAAATGTTTTGCTAATAACAATAAAGTGTTTGACCTTGTAGTGGTAGGAGCTTGTTCATAAGAGTTCTTCCATTTTTTAGCAGGATCTTGATTAGACAACGGGCCAGATTCATGAAGGCTTGCATGGAGTCTAAGAGTAGAGTAAGACTCCATGCAGCCAACATGTCTGCCGAGCGATCCAGGAACAGCCGGTAGGGGCGTGCAAGAGAGCTCCTAAAACACCTCTTACACAGACACGGCTAGGATATGCAAATTTACTTCATTTGCTGCATAAAGTTATGCAAATGAGGTAAATTTGTGATCCGGGATACCCTAACCTGTCCGAGTAAGAGTAGTGTTATGTGCAGAAATGTACTTGGTTGTCAACTGAGTACCGTTCTGCAAATAGCAAAAGGGAGCCATGACAGCTCCAAATAAAGGATGAATCCAGTTGAGGAAGCATGCCAATGGCCAAATATACGGCCATTGGCAATTCTTCCCATTGCAAAAAAAAAAAAAAATACTTTTTTTAACCTCAATCTCCAAAGTTTAAGTGTAGCGCAGCTTCACGCAAATGAGCTGCGCTGTAAAACCCCCCCCAAAAAAGCCAAAAATAGGCATTTTATGATAAATACACATCTGCCATGCAAGTGAATGGCAGGCTGAAGACAACATGGCTACTGAGTAGAGGTTGCTAAGGGGGGAAGCTCAGTCTAAGAGATGTAACCAAGCATTAGTAGGCAATCTTATGCAAATGAGGGTAAGGATAGTGAATCCCAATTTCACATGGCAAATGAGCAAAGTCCGTGGAGTGTAAGAGTAGGATAAGGGGAGTATCACAGTAGAAGATAGGTGACATCATGAGGGGGGTATGTATGAAAGAATGTAAGCTCATTGGAGCAGAGTGGCATGTGTTTGCTGTCAGTTACCCATCACTGGAAGAGGCATGTCAACAGGTACCCCAGCTAAAGGCAAGAAATAGAAGGTGTATGCCGTGGACAACAGTAAAGTTTCTTGTAGAAGTGCCTGCACCGTGTATACGCATGTGTGCACACCTGTAAAACTGAGTAAGACTGTGTGCACGCGTGTGCACCTGTGTGCATGCGTTTAAGCTAGAGTAAGCAAGTGTAAGGTTGTTGAAACCTGTGTAAGCACGTTTGCACCTGTGTGTGCGCATTTAAGCCAGAGTCAGCAAGTGTTTGGCTGTGTAAGCATGTGTGCGTGCATGTGAGTTGGTGTGCGCATGTTTGTGCTTGTTTGCGCGGCGCTGCCCCTTGTGGAAACAGAAAGAGAAAAGGAAGCACAACAAATAGTAGGAAGTTAACCAAGGAGAAGTAGCAGAGCTAGCAGGTGAAAACAATCATAATCAGCCAATTACACAGGCAGTACACTAGCCCAGCCCAGCCCAGCACTTCAAACTCTGCAAACAACTTTCCACTATGTTTTTCTCAGAGACACTGCAACACTGCAGTAAGCTAATAGAAGTGAAAACTGGAAAAGCTTTACTGAGACAAAGAAATGTTAGGGGCTTTCATTGCTGTTATAAGGCGAAATATGCAACATGCTGAGGGTGGTGACGATGGGAATGCTGCTGAGCAACCCACAGTGAGGAGACGGAGAAGAGTGTACAGGCCCAGGGTAACCCACCAGGGGCTACATGAGCTGGAGATAGTGGAGCACTATAGAGTGGACAGAGACCTCATGCAGCAAATTGTTGAGCTGTGCAGGCCATGCCTCACACACAGAATGAACAGAGGGGAACCCATCCCAGTGGAAACCAAGGTATGTGTTGGCCTAAGAATACTAGCAACAGGTACCTTCCAGAGACCAACTGGTGATATGATGGGGATTTCACAGGCATCAGCATCCAGGGTACTGCACCAGCTCCTGAATGCCATGTCAGCACATGTTGGTGATCATGTATATTTCCCCAATTCCCGTGAGGTATTGGCCAGCAATATGCGTCTTTTCCAGCAAATAGCAGAATACCCTGAGGTAGTGTGTGCAATAGCCTGCACGCACATATGCATCAAAGCACCACCTGGTGAGTGGAGTAGGGTCTACTATAACTGCAAGGGATTCCCCTCCATCAACTGCCAGGTCGTGTGTGATGCCCAGGGCATAACAATGAGTGTGTGTGCTGGCTGCCCTGGAAGCTACCATGATTCCCATATCTGGTATCTGACACAGCTGCACCAGACATTTGCCAAAGGGGACATCCCTCATGGTCACCTAGTGGGGGATGCTGGATATGCACTCGAGCCGTGGCTGATGACACCCATCAGAAATCCACACACACCTGAACAGAAACACCATAATGAGGCACATGCACAAACACGAAATGTAATTGAGCGTGTGTTTGGGCTACTCAAGTCACGATTCCAGTGCCTGAACACATCTGCTGGAGCCCTGCAGTACTCACCAACTACATGTACCTAAATAGTCATGGTATGTGCTATGCTAAATAATATGATCCTGTGAAAATAGCTGCATCAGGAGCAGCATAGGGCCGGGCCAAACAGCCCCCCACCATTGCCAAGGCCATCACAGGCAGAGCATGACTCGGAGGAGGAACAACCTGAGCCTGCCCCAGTAGGCAGAAGGAGGCATGGCAAATATGCTTTGGCCTTGGCAAAGAGGCAACACATAGCATATAGACTGGCTCAGTAGGAACCCTGGAAATGATACCTCTCTCTGACTCACACATATAGTAAAAGGGATGCCTAACTTGACACTACCTGTTTTCAAACATGTATAAGGAGTGTAATATGTGCATCCAACATAGGCAGCCCTGCAGCACCACCTGAGGCATGATTGCCATGTGTTAAGCAATATAAAGCAGTGCTAAACAGCTTTTACCACTATTTAGTATATGTAAACAAAATTGCACACACTAAGTAGCACAACTTTGGGCAATGTTGAGCAATATTGGACAGCGTTCAGCAATGTTGGTTAATGTTGAGCAATGTTGTGCAAGTTTGGTCAAAAGCAGGTAAACATGGTCATATTCACTTTACTGTTCCTTAAGCAGTCTGGTCCGCCCAGCATGAAAATATGAAGCAGTGACAGTCCTCAAACCCAGGATACTATGCACTATAGTCACAGTACTGAACCACTAAACCATGCCACTATTTCACTGGTCAACCTGTAGGAATAAATGTTGATAAGTCTATGCAAAGTGTCTCCTGAAAACCCCGCAGGCACAGAATAATCCCTGTAGAGTTATGACACAAAGGTGAGCCCTGCATTAAAAATACAACTCGATTTACAACACACGTATAGGATAAATGTAAAAATTGGGTGTGTTCACACACGTCATCAAATGTAGTGGACTTCACATAGCAACATACTGAAAGGTCACATTGGGCATGCTCACACACTTGAATAAATGAGGCAAATGTCAAGCAACAACATAATGAAAGGCCAAACTGGGCATGCTCACACACTTAGGCCATGTGTGAGTACAGCAGTGGGCCACACATATCAGGCAGTTGCATGTGTTAACCCAGGAACCTCTCACAATTCACCAATCTTGACTTGTGCACACAGTGATATGACAACAGACACATACATAATATATTTGAACCCTGTCATAATCAAATATGTACTACAGATACATATTTGGTCATAGAAAGTTGAAAAGCAAAGAAAAAAAACCCCCGAAATTAGTATCATCAATAAACAATGTGCACTGAAAACACTATCCAATCCAGGTCATGGAAAGATTATCTGCAAAGGAGTCCATACGGAACCATGACACTACCCTCAGCTATGTCATAAATGGCAATGTACACTCATATATGTCCTGAGTCAGGGCCAACTGTAAATGACTGACAATGCCAACATCCTGTCAGACAGGCCCATATGTACATACCCACCTCTCACTGACAAAAGGCCCTATCATCATTCCATGAGATATCACATGTAGAATGGGTAAACAGCTCCTTCCAAAGCTGAAAACATGGCATTAATTGGATTACATTGTGCCCCCATATGTTTCATAAGTGAACTGCAGAACAAACAGAGCCTGCACCTGAACAGTCTGTTGAGTCTCACCCTCTCTACAGGATATGAAACTGTTGAATGGGTTACAGCAACATATGGCACACTACACAAGTGTTGGTGCACAACAGACCATGGGAACTATAGTCTTATAAGCCGATGAAGACTGATCTGCAAGGCCATGGAGTCCATCAGGATTGAAGTCAGAAACAGAGCTATTGGAAGCCTATAAACACACAACCCTAGCAACTTTGGACTGGTCATGGGCAGATCATGTTTCCCAAACCTGCTAGACTGTTTGCAAGGCAGCCACCCAGGACATACATGAATGAAATGAGCTATGCACATCCCACATACACTTTGAATAGGCCTTTTCCAACATCCCAGACACATGTTGTATCCACAAAATCAATAAACTGCGTATAAATATGTATTGTCATCAGATGGTTTGGCAACTGGGCCACAGATAGATCACATAAGGTAAGATATGTGGAGTCCTGTTCAAGCTGTTAACACCTGCTGTCCCCCATGTCTCAGTCCTGGGATTGCATAAATCTAAGTGCACACACATTACCATGTCTAGTCTGATGATGTCAGCATCCCATAAATATAGCAGTGTAAATAAAAACTCCCAGTAAAGCACAAAGCGCATTGTGTTAATGCGTATATCTCTAGTATCATAACATAGTTAGGTAGGGGATTGAATCCTGCAATTGCTGTGGTTGCGTGTGTCTGTGTGATTTACTTTGAGAGTATTGCCTTTTTTGTAGACTAGGAAAACACCTTAAAAGTGTTACATTCCTGTTTGGAAAGTCTGATGATGTCAGCATTCTACAAATATAGCATTGGAATGAAACCCCCAGTAAAGCATATAGCGTGCCGTATTAATGCATATTTCTCTAGTATCATATCCTAGTTAGGTAGGGGTTTGAATCCTGCAATTACTGAGTGTGTATGTGAGAGTATGAGAATATTGCCCTTTTTGGAGACTAGGAAAACACTGTTTGGCAAGTCTGATGATGTCAGCATCCTACAAATATAGCACTGGAAATAAAAGCTCCCAATAACGCATATAGCACATTGTGTTAATGCGTATCTGTCTAATGTCGTAACATAGTTAAGTATGGGTTTGAATCCTGCAATTGCTGAGTGTGTCTGCATGGACATATGCGTCTATGTGAGTTCCTTTGAGTGTATTGCCCTTTTGGAGACTAGGAAAATACCTTAAAAGTGTTACATTCCTGTTTGGCAAGTCTGATGATGTCAGCATCCTACAAATATAGCACTGGAAAGTAAAGCTCCCAGTAAAGCATATAACACATAGTGTTAATGCGTATGTCTGTAGTATCATAACCTAGTTAGATAGGGGTTTGAATCCTGCAATTGCTGAGTGTGTGTGTGTGTGGGGATATGTTTCTGTGTGGTTCCCTCTGAGAGTGTTGCCCTTTTTGGAGACTAGGAAAATACCTTAAAAGTGTTATATTCCTGTTTGGCAAGTCTGATGATGTCAGCATCCTACAAATATAGCACTGGAAACTAAAACACCCAATAAGGCATATAGCGTGTTATGTTAATGCGTATCTCTGTAGTATCATAACCTACTTAGAGAGGGATTTGAATCTTGCAATTGCTGAGTGTGTGTGTGGCGGTATGATTTCCTCTGAGAGTACTGGCCTTTTTGGAGACTAGGAAAACACCTTAAAAGTGTTGCATTCCTGTTTGGCAAGTCTGATGATGTCAGCATCCTACAAATATAGTAGTGGAAATGAAAACCCCAAGTAAAGAATATAGCGCATGATGTTAATGTGTAATTGTCTAGTATCATAAAGTAGGGGTTTGAATCCTGCAATTGCTGGGTGTGTGTGTATGATACTGTTAGCCAATGTGTTGTGTGTTTTGCTTTTACTACTGTATGACATATCAGTATAACAACAGTATGTGCATTGCACACTTCGGGTATCTGTGTGGCAAATACATATATGTACATGTGACCTCAATTAGTTCATATGTGTGAAGCCTGCTTTCTACATGAATACATCTGTCACCTATGACAGATTGTGCTGCTGCTTCTCAGACCTTCGGTAACATATTTATGTTTGTGACAAGGCCAGCCACTGTAGTGATCTGTGGCCTAGGTCATCTGTGTCACACACACCCATGACAGTTTCTATAGAATAGTGTGAGCGAGGGTTCATGCCTTGGGTATATTTCAGACATGTTCAAACACAACAAAGCCTGTCAATAATGGCATTCATTACAGGGTTACATCAACTTTGTGGATATGCATACAGACCCCTTATTGGTTATGTGATACACCGAGGGACTTCAGAATACCTATAGAAATGTGAATACCAAAGGACAGATGACATAACACTTGGTTGTATGTACACATCGGTACCCGTTCTACATGTTTGGGGCTACTACCTATGTGGTACTGTCGGGATACTATGTTTAAAAAATGTGGGTGACTATGCTATATTTGGCTTACAGCTTTACAGCATGGGTTGGACAACGGGTATCTGTCTGTATGATACCTTTGTGGAGGATAAGTGTCTCATCCGGAGAATGCATTGTAGGCCACTGTATGCATTTCCAGATGTGGACGGCCATATCCCTAGCATGTTTGCTTGTA
The DNA here is from genome assembly GCF_019279795.1 of Protopterus annectens. Lineage (NCBI taxonomy): Eukaryota > Metazoa > Chordata > Ceratodontiformes > Protopteridae > Protopterus > Protopterus annectens. The sequence goes on from NC_056726.1 coordinate 1,890,288,595, forward strand.
CCTAAGAGGGCTATATGCCAGACCGGAGTGGACCCAGGAATGGGTGGCGGTCAATACCACTGGCTACTGGTATAGTACAGTACCGGACGGATCCAAATGCTACTGAGTTCCCTACATCTGTGTGTCAGTTGTCAAGACATCATCTAACGATTGGTCATGGTCAGGCTGTTGAGGTTGTGTACACTACCAGAATGCAAACCAATGACAGATAGTAACAGTATCACCCACAGCATAGCGTCAAACCACGTCATACACACATGTGTACCCAAGTTAAAACGTATGTGTATTAAAATGCATATTGGCCACCAATAGAAACAATGAAGTTTTGACACTGTGTAATACAGGGCATGTCACCCTTCCCATGTGTCCACTATGCACGTACATGCAGACAGTGCACCTCCACCATGTTCACAATTGTACACCTGCAAATCTGTACTGCACACATCACACATGTACTGTCCACTCACCAACACATGCTGGCAAAACTACACACATCAGCCAAGTGGCACATGGGCGGACAATACATTTTTGGAATTAACACTGTTGTAAACAATACTACATTGATTATCATAACTTTAATGCATCATGCCTGCTCAGATATACCTACAGGGATATCTTTATACTGTACTGTTGACAACATGCTAACATTGCTACACTGCTATAAAGTCACCCTGTGCATCAGCACCATGTTAGCCTGTTCCTGTATCAATGATACAGATGACAGGAGGTGGCACAGTTTCATCATATGCATAGGGTGTGTTGTTGGTTTGCCAGAGCCTGACATTGAACCATCCAATCGACAAGTATGTGTGTGTGTGTGTGTGTGTGTGTGTGTGTGTGTGTGTGTGTGTGTGTGTGTGTGTGTGTGTGTGTCTGTGTGTGTGTGTGTGTGTGTGTGTGTGTGTGAGGGACAATAGTACAGCATGGGTCAATGTTGATGTGATGTGTGTGCGTGTGTATGTGTTAGCCCTAGGTGTTTGGGTTATGTGTATGTGTTTGCATGCACACAGTTCCACCATGTGGCTGCCGTATATGGGAGGTTGAGGGACAGCCACAGACTGTACCTGCCTGGCTGTACAGATCACCGTCTCTGGCCATGGACAGAGTACCTGTGCCTGGCAGGGGTGCAATGGACAGTATCGGGTATAAAGCCAAACTGGGTACTATCATCAGAGGAATTGGCATATCGACTGGACCCATGTCCCTGCTGGGACTGGCCAGAGCCACGTGGACGTGGTCTTCTATGACGGTCTATTGACAGCCCTGCTCCAACATTGCTGGGGCTGGTACTGCCACTACGGGAGTGGCTGAGACTTGTGTGTCGTCTGCGACGACTGCCAGCAAATGATATTGCTGGCATACGTCCACGTCGACTTCTCAGCCATCCTGCACTGTCCTGGCACATGGACATTACATTGCGGAGGACATCTAATGTCTCCCCCTAATGTCTATCAATGACCTCAGTGTAGTGACGCACTGCACCCACACGGTCACGGATACTGTCATTGATAGCAGTGTTATGGGTCATCTGCTCCCTCAGTCCCTGTCTGGTGTACCATTCCATACATGCCTGTGCCTGCATAACAGCCCGGAACGTACCTGAGGTTGTAAGACCTGTGGGAGCATGTCTGCCAGAGGCATTATGACCAGTGGTGCTCCCACAAGAACTCCTGGACATCCGCCTATGTGGTACAATCCCGGGATTCTGGGTATGGCTCCTATGAGGGGTTGCATGTGCCATAGATACCACACTATCCTGGTCAATGCCTACTGTATGCTGTCCCTCAGCTAAGGCCATTGGTGATGAGGGATGTATTGGCAGTATGAATGTGTGCATAGATGGTGTGGAAAGCTGTGTACTGTCGATTGGCAGAACAATGACAGACCCTGTCAAACCTGCCTGTGCCACAACATGTTTCATCATCTCCACTATTTGTGGCAGTGTCTTCAGGTTCCCTGCTGCACTCAACCAACACAACTTCAGCACCTGTGAGAGGGAGACAGGAAACACACTTTACAATCTGTACATGATGTTAGCACACATGCACACATGCACACATGAATACATGAACACATGCAGACATGCACACATGCACACATGAACACATGCACACATGCACACATGAACACAAATACACTACCCACTAAAGTAGACACACACACACACACACACACACACACACACACACACACACACACACACACCAACAGCAATACAGAACATACCCATTAGTGGTTGGTGCTGGAGTACAGTATCACAAGCTAAAGAGTCCTATCGCACGTGTCAGCATGCAAGATGTGTGTTGCTCAACAGCATGCAGTGCGAGTGTAGAGAGTCCTTGTTAATAACAGTATACATCTGTTTGATGCATGTGTGTTTTTCAATGATTGGCCTCACCCTGGAACACAATGTGTACATGGACACAACATTGTTGTGCAAGTATTACATGCTTTTCAATGTCCTGTGCACCATCACTCACAGGTATACATACCATGGATGGATGCACACAACTGTCAGGTGTATAGCAATGAATGATATGTGTTGTACTGTAGTTACTGTAACTGGATATAATGTAGTACCATGAGCCATCATCAGGCAGTATCATGTGGTCACTCAAGGCCACTAATGTGTGCCACACTGGCAAATATCTTGCTGTACCTAAACTTCTGCACTGTGGCTACATTAACCATTTCACAGGCAGTTGTTACATGGATATGTAAGGTGTTCAATAGGGAGCATTTCCTAACATGAATGCCTTGTTTGTTGAAGAGTTTTGCAATGCCCCATGATAGGCCTCTACCCCTCAGGTATAGTATGTGTGCTGTGTGGATGACATGTGGGATACTGGAGCCTGACCTTACAGCAGGTGTCTACATACGCCATGTGTATGATACTGACATGTACTGCTTATGACAAGGTGGTGTATGTTGTGTGCATGTGTATTGACTCTGCCTATACAATGCCCACTACAGTGTACCGCAATGGTTTGGGATGCTCTGTGTATAGCATGTGTTTGAGGCAGCCACTCATGCTACTGGGATGTGCATAGTCCCACAGGAAACTTGCAGAGCATGCATTGTGTTGGTGTTGTACATGTGTAAATGGCTTAAAACCCACCTATGACATGCATATGTTATTTGCCATATGAAATGTAGAACACTCACCAGCATGGGTCTGCTGTCTTGCTGTCACACCAGAGGGACCTACAAGGATATGAAACAGTTTGTCAGTGTCAACAACTGTGGCATTGCTGCTGTAACTTTGCAATTTTACAGTAGTACAATGGTTGACAGTCACAGGCGTACAGATTATGTTCAAAATTATCAGTATTGCACAACACCAGGCTCCACATCTTCCAAATACACAGTACACATCTGACACATGCATGTTTTAACAATCGAGCTAACAGTAGTCTACAGATATGGCATGTTACCTGCACGCTCGCAGTCAACTTGCTGGGTGACTCCAGCCTCCATGATGACACATGTTTGTTGTAGTGGTTGGCCAGGAGCCACCATGCTGAGGAGCAGCTCTTCCACTCTGGTGAGGGGCAGGTGTGATGCTGCACCACCACCTGTGGCAAGCTGCTGTCTGTGGACATCAGAGGCATGCTGCTGGACATGTCTGATTAAATCACTGCAGTGATGGCGTACCTGCTCATAAGTCTGGTTATGCATGCCTACGTCATTAACCCGACAGACAACATCCTGCCACAGTGCAGTACGCTCATGCTGGTCCTGGCTGGTTCTGGAGTACAGCATGGTGTGATGTTGCATTAGTATGAATATGATTACTTCCTCCTCTTCAGGGGAATAGACAGGGTTGCGATGATGAGACATGTCCCTGGAAGAAAATAAGACAATTATTGTGAGCAAGTCTTGTGGCACACTTAACATTCTAAAGTACAGATATCACTGAAATTACATATTTAGCAACCTATTGGCTGTCAGTAGATATACACTTTTAGTCCCACACATCAGTGCTCAGCCCACAACTGCCTGACAGTGCCTGGCATGTTCTATATATTAAACCATGTTCTGCACAGCAACAAAGTGAAACCAGTATGTAAGACTATACAACAGCACATAGCACACTGTATGTGACACAATGCACCACCTAGCCACAAGAGGTTTATATGAAGCTAATGCATACAGAAAATTGTCATCCATTGAAATGATTGTAAAGTACAGTTACAGTACTACCAGTACACCACACTAGCTGTTGATAGCAAACCCCTAAGTAACATATGTGCACATTCATCGATATAGATGGCATACTGCTGTACTACACTATACATGTTGCTAGATATGCACTTATATCCTGTAACACACATACGACTTAGGCCATGTTACAGGCATACCCACACACACATCAGACATACCTACAAGACACAAAGGTATGGCAACCCAGATGAGCTTTGCCTGTGTACCATACAGTACTGTGTGTCAGAACTTACAAAACCTTCTGCCTGAGGTATGTAATGTGTGTGGACTACAGGTAACAAACAAAACAGTGTTTCAAAGCAATGTGGATATACACCATACTGTGCTGTTTATGCCTACAGCTTCAGGTAGTACTACAGTACATACGGGATTTGTATTCACTAGTGTCAACAATCAATGAGCATACATGTACTGCTTTAGCCAACAATGGCACATTCCAGTCAACACCATGGGACTATGTCATACCGTATACCATACTGCTTTTGCTACCTAGCAATAGCATCCATATCTTTTGCGGGGATCACAGCTAGAACACTACATACCATGATATAAACATTTATCCACTAGGCTATCACACATATACACAACGTTGACACATTCACCTACACATTCACCATCACACTCAGGCAACCTCACATAATAATTAATGCAACATGTACAAGCGTGTGTGTATCAGGTCATAGGTAGCTCATAGGCTATTAGGCATAGGGCCTATAGACGCCTAGCCATACGGTACCCTGCCCTTCAACACCCATGTAATTTAAGTTCATGTGCCCCTGTCATGCAGAGCCACAGAGGTGATTCCCGGGTTGTATTTCCTATGTCACATCCATTCATCATGATTATTCATGATGACTGCTAATGAGGACCATTCTTTGCTATTGATAGGTTGTTAGTTCCAGGGTGTAGTATGTGTCTGAGATGAACATATACCACTCCAACATGTTCTGCTTTTTGACGTTACAAGGTTTAGATCAGTACAGTGTGTAGCTTGTAGGGATTTGGATCTGTTGGCATGGAGCATGTCCAACAGCTGTGGGTTTGGCATAGCTTTGTATGTTAGGCAGAGGTTGGCTCTGGGTGTGCGGTATGCGACACAGTGTAGCTGTGGTTTTGTAAGACAGTCTGCATAGGGCATCTGTTTGAGTCTGGTAATACTCTTTGTGGAGTTTGTGCCTGGCATCTACAGTTGCTGTAGATGTCTTCTGAGGTACATACCAAAATGCCCATTGTACTCTATGATGCGTGTTATGACTGATGAGTAGAGTGGAACACTGACCTCTCATTCCATTTATGACACACCTTTTGTGATGGCATGTGGACCATACATGGTTTACATGACCAGTGTGGCACTGTGATTATCGAAAGGGACACTACTGCCCACCTGTGTCCCATGGTCTCTTATCACAGTTTTGATGTGGAGTAGACTACCACCTATGTGGTAGTTAATGGGTACAGGGTTTTTAACAAAAGGGATGGCAATATATTTACAACATTGAGCTTGAGCGTACATATAAACATCCATTGGTGTACATATAGATTTACATGTAGGCACATATACAGTCCAACTTTCATGGTGGGAATATCAATTACGCAAGGGTTGAGAGAGATACAGTTATGTAACAATTTTGCACAGTCTTGTGCAGAATGCATTGAGGGTATTCTCAGGCCATGTATCTTTAGCAGGACTTCCTGTATGGAAGACTATAAACTTAGCAAATCATACCCACAGCGTTTAAACACCACATGTCATATACCAGCACTGTATGATGTCTTGTTTGCCACACACTACAACCTACATGAAAATATGCACATAACAACCTTCACCAACATATATATGTTCACCCTTCACAAACAGTTGCAGTATGTACCTTGCTCTATGCACATGTTAAGATGCTAATATAGCTGACACATAACTATCTCTATATATGTGTGTGCCATACACACACAAGGTACACACTGTTGTACGTCTGTAGACCTCATGGATGATCTGTTGGGCCTTGCTACAACATGAACAGTTGTCACATGTGTGCATGGCAGTAATATTACAGGGAGCATTTATAGCTAATAATGCTACATTTCTATACTAGCCTGGTACAGCAGTTGCCAATGCTAAGCTACACATTATATGACTAACATGCATGTGTTACTCTGTCACATCCATGTTAATATAGCTGTTTGCACTACTCCCCCAGACAGCCATTATACACAGTACTGTACAGAACATAGATGACATGATTGAATGTTTGACACTAAATGCTGAGCTACAAATGTTACAGTTATGTCCCACTGCACACAGCTACACACTAATTTGTCCATGGCAGTAATCATGCATGGCATCAGTGCATACATACCTACTGCTGCCACATATGCATGTTTCAAAGCATTTACAGTACTTTTCACAAACATCTACTTCTTGCTGGTGATCACATTCCTGTCACATACCAGTTTGTAACTTTCAGGACCGTCTGTTTTTTTTTTTTTTTTGGACAATTTTTTTTTGGTGTTGCCTAAGTAGAGATAGCTTCTACTTAATTCCCTTTTTTATTAATTAAGTTTTTTTTTTACTTAATTAATTTATTTGGTGGATGATTCACTAGAGTATCCTTACTCAAGTAAACATTTGTGTTATTAAGTAATAACGCTTGGAAAACTCAGACACAAGTTCTGTGTAGCTGTATCAGGTGCAATGTAATGATTGCATGTGGGGATAGCAAGTACAGTCTGCTTTTATAGGTATCAGCACATGTGCATGTGATGACCTCTGCACCAATTGGTGCACAGCATTTGGTAAATGCATACAGCCTGCTGTGTGGTAATTGCAGTACTCACTGTCATAGCAACCCAATGCTATAAAATGATAGGTTCTGTAGGCGTAGCCCTTTCAAATTTCCAGAGTGGGGCCCGTGCTTGTTTACTGTGTACACTGTTGTTTCAGTCAGAAGGTTGGTATACTTCTTATATCTGAAGCTAGAGGTGTAGACAGTGATGTACATGTTGTACTCAGACCTGACTGTTGCCACTTCCAGTACAGAGCTATCAGTGAAGTGTTTAAGTCACCCATACAAATGCTTACACAAGATATATGTGAGTATGTAGTTTCATTTCTACATATGTAATTGACTGCCATACAAAAGTAGTTATTGAGAAGTATTCATTTGACACATGAACTATTTTTGGACTGTTATACTGTGCATATTGATGTACTCACTTCTGCAGGGTTTGTGTACTTTTTGTTGTTGACATTAGCACAGGAGTCTCAGGTAAACTGGACAATTCCACTACTGAGTATGCCTACCTACATCCTTGGTTGACCTTAAACACATGTATATTTAAAATATGGGGGGGGGTGCAGACATACAGAAAGCATTACGTCTTATTGTGTGAGTGTTATCTTACTGGACTTAATGGATTGGTGTGTACCTGTTGGTTTATCAAGCAGGTGGTCTGTCTGCATAGGTCCCAACTGTGAACCTATCCAGATGGTAGACAGATGTTAGCCTTTTATTCTTTGTCTGTGCAACCCACAGGTGTTTTCAGCACTGGTACAATGGCATTGTTACAGTCCGTTGCTACCAGTACATGGCTAGATCCTTTGGTATTTCTGTGTTGTACTCCTACATAAGGGTATGCTTGTGGAAGTCCGCACAAAGCTGTGTGCAGAGTGTGTAACAGCAGATGAGCTGATATGCCTGTGTGTTTGCGCCTCTCCCAGGCCTATGAAACACTCAGATACATATTTGTTTGGAGTCAGGGATAGGTAGTTAAATGTGAGGTACACCTTCCAACTAATAGAGACAGTAAGAGTAGACTTGAGTGAAGCAGTGCATGTGGATTTGTACTCCTTTTATGAAGTGCAAGCGGTGTCTACTGTTATTATTGTGATTATTCATTGTGTAATGCAACACCTCTCTGACTGATGTCAGTACTTTTCAGAGGGATTCAGAGGAACACAGCTAAAATATGTTTCACAATCAGGAAGTATGGCCTCTGCCCTAATCAGATATGCCAGTGTTTGCCCTGCTATGATACTGTGTGGGGGTTGTAAAGTGCCTCAATAACATTATTTGCTGCTAGAATGGCTGCTTCTCTTATCACAGTCATGTAATGCAATTCCACAGCAATTGCTGGTAAAGATCCACAGAACAAGCTTTGTGTTATGGCCTTCCTATTTTTCCTTTAAATTCACTCATTGTTTTGTATGATATATTTATTTCAGCACCAAGTTATTGCATATCTGCTGTGGCTTAGTGGTACTTCATGCAGTCAAGTGTGTCCAAGGTCTGGGATTTGAGACTGATAGAGGTGTTTTATTTTGCTGCTGAACAGAACAAGGGCCCTGACATACAGAGTGATTAAGGCACTTTTAAGCAGTTGTAAGCGGGTTTGCGTGGGTTTACGCAACGCTTAGCAATACTTAGCTAAGCGCACACATGCGCACACTCGCTCAAACCCGCTAACTACTGCTTAAAAGTGCTTACTCCCGCTAACCCCTGCGCTAATTTATTTTAAAGAAAAGAAAATGGGGAGATAGGAAAGTGGTGAAAAAGGGGGCACAAAGCGGGAAAGACAGTAGGGAAACCAGATCGGGGTGTGCAGGACGGGTGTAGGGAAACTCCATAGCTGCCCATTTCTTTACCAGCAACAGCTGTGCATATGTTACACATTTGGTGTGAAATTTGGAACCTTCCACCCCTGAGAGAGGGGTGAGGACAACAAAGTATGTTGTACTGCCAATTCTAATTATCAGTTTACATGTCCAGCAGACATGTGTGCGGAATGGGCAGCTATATATGGGGCATAATTTTTTTGTGGGTACAGATTGCCTTTTTTTTTTTTTTTTTTTACAGGTGAGAGGGAATGTGAGTTAGAGGAAGTAGGTATATTTGGGGAGGTAGGTTGGGGAGGTAAACAGACAAGACAAACAAGATGCATACAGGGGTGGAGTATGACACATGGGGTGGGTGAACACAATTGACGGGGACGGATGTTTGGAAATCACAAGCCCATGAGCCCACAGATGGTAACAGTGGGACTGAGATCCCAACCAATGGGCAGTCACCACTGAACCTTCACAGACCCAAAGGTGGCTGTGCTGGGGGCTGTGTAGGAGGAGCAGACTCACCCATGAGTCACGCCACTCTCGCCTCGAGCTGGCGTAGGGGTTCAGTGACTACATGCTGGATCTCCCTACGCACCACAACCTGGACCCTTACGAGGGTGACAGGTGGCCCTTCTCCGCCCACACTTGCAGGGGGGGTGAGCCCCATCTCCTGCAGCACTTCCACCCGAAGGTGGCACTGGACCAATGGAGGAGGGTAGCCCGGGCTGGGCACTAGACCTGCTGGTGCCAGGAGCAATCGCCAGCTGAGGAGGGACAGGTGGGTCCGCTGGGACCGGCCTTCCCATACTTTCTGTTATTAGGTGTGTTTAATTACTACATAGACAATAGCATTCCAAATTAGTTGTAACAGCATGCAGTAATATTCCCATTAACCCAACACACCAGGGTTACAACAGTTGAACAGCAAGCATAACACATGCATATATTGAACAACAGTGGACATTACAACAGCATGCAGGGATGATTGGTGGCAACAGGCCACCAAGATTGTGGTGTTTGAACAGGGCACATGCATCAAAGAAAATGCAGATTTTTATAGAACAATAGGACATATGTCCCAACAAATGTTTTGAGATTAGACATACCCACTGAGGTGTGGAATTGCATTGTTTATGCACATGGAGTAGGGTGTAAAAAGAAACCTCCATTAACATCTTATTAGTACTTTTACTCTACACTACATTCCTATTGACTGCAGGTGTATATCCCCTTCATGTATTATTACACTGGGCAACATGCATTAGATTGTGTAATGGGTTTGGCTAGTTCATTATATACCTGACCTATATCTGACATACTAACTGTCCAAGATGCAGATGTTACTACAACATATTTATATTTTATTTTTATATTTATGTATCTACATATCTGGATGTGTTCACGTGACTTTTTCAGTTAAATTTCTACAGAACCCTACATTTCATGTAGCACACTTACATTTCTGGGGAACACCTTGACAAGCTACTCATGTGCCAGATTTACACATGCATGACAACCATTTACCGACTGTTGAGGACTGTTATATGCTTCACAGCTACTGGCACTTTCTTCATCCACTTTATATGGGACTGCACAACTGTGGGTTGACAGCACTTTATACAACAGTACTATTTATTTAATGCAAGGGTACAACAACATTTCAAAGTAAGTGACACAGACACACTCCAAGTATTATGCCTTTATTAATTACATTAAAACACTCTTTTCTACAGACTCTCTCCTTTATTTGATATTACAGTGCATACGGAAGACCTATTCAGGACATATTATACCTTTATTGATAGGTTACAACACTCTTTTACAGGCTAGCTCACTTATTTTATATGACAGTACATGCAGAGATAGTATTCCAGACTTATTTCACCTTTATTAATGGATTACTACACTCTATTTCTGGCTCTCTGAATTATGTTACATAACAGTACATGCAGAGAATTTATTCAGGGCATTTTATAGCTGTATTATTGTGCTACAACACTTTTTTCATGCTCTCTCACATATATTATATAACAATACATGCAGAATAATTACTAACCTGCCTGGTAGCACAGCTTTAGCAGCCTGTCTGCATAGGCTTGCTGATTCACAGCATGGACACCTGCAGCTGTGAAGTAAATGAAGGGATATTGAGACATACCTATCCATTATTTAGACTATATTAGTATGTCTTACATACTGCATTCCATGGCTACCTACTCAGTAGTGGGGCATCTTGCATATGATGGGCCTGCTGGATCCACTGGTTCAGTTGGTTCTGTTTCCGTCTCTTCAGGTCTGCATGGTGGTGATGGACCTGCTCACCAGTCCGAGGGATGCCTGTGGCACTGTTGAGTTCATGAGCCAACCGGTTCCAAGCCTCTGCCTTATACTCCGTCCCTTGGAACTGGCCCTGCAGGAGTCAAGACTCAAGGCGATGGACTAGGAGCCAAACCATGTATTTTGATTCCTCAATGCCCCAGCATTGCGCTAGAAAGTGAGTACCCTCTCCAGCACCAGACATTCTAACTGCAGATGGGAGCTACAATCAGTTATGGTGAGTATTCCCGCCTATGGAGCTTAAATATGCCGCATTTCCCGCACTTTTTTGTGATTGGCTGTTTTTGAAAATTCTCGGCTGACAGCAGACCTGCTTAGCAATGGTTAATCTACCATTTATAAGTATATGTATGTTAACAGTGGTCATTTATCCTAAGCTGTCATGGCTTAGTGGTTCAGTGCTTTGATTATGGTGCAGAGTGTCCCGGGTTCGAAACTTATCATTGCATTTTATTTTACTACTGTCCAGACAGGCTAGGGGGTGTGGCTGTGTTTTGGCAACTTTGCTCCACGTTGCTCCACGTTGCCCAACGTTGCCCGACATTGCTCCATGTTGCTTTATGGTGCGCAGCTCCATGCAAACTTATTGCACTGGGTAAAGCGCTGCTTAGCTGTGGGCAACTATATTGCGCTGGGTAAAGCGCTGCTTAGCTGTGGGCAACTATATTGTGCTGTGTAAAGCGCTGCTTAGCTGTAGGCAACTAGACTGTGCTGGTTAAAGAGCTGCTTAGCTGTGGGCAACTAGACTGTGCTGGGTAAAGCGCTACTTAGCTGTGGGCAACTAGATTGCGCTGGGTAAAGCGTTGCTTAGCTACGTGCATTTTTATGTCAAGATCATTCTTACATTTCTATATATACATTTTGTTCACTGATACATAGGCCATTTCAATACTTTTTAGTAATATTTTAGTCATATATATGTCAGGAATTATTTCATATGCTAATTTAAAACATAAAATTCAGAGGGGAGTGGTGGGACTCGAGCCGTGAATGCCTCTGTTTTTGTGCGAAGGCTCTACCACTACACTATTGCTGTTTGGATTGATTGGTATAAACATTTGTTATTATGCTCTTCAATGTCGACATTGCTAACTCTAGCTAAGCTATGGGCACAGCCATGCAAACACGCACAAATACAGGCAGCTATATCGGGAATTAGAAAAAATATATATATTTTGCATTTTATAACTCTACTGGGGGTTTACAGTGTGAGGGAGTGTAGTGTTGGGTATGTTGACATTTGAGCAGACTCTCTCATGTGTGTTGACATTTCACAATTCAGACACTTGCAGGGGCGTGGACCTTAGGACTGCTCGGCAGTCAGACACGCCCCCTGCCTTCCTGCACGGTCCGTGTTAGACTTGGAGTGGAGTCAGCGTGCCCTCATGAATATGCATGGCACACTGACGTCAGACCGTTCAACTGCAGTTTCCGAGTAAGACTTATTTAGTCTTACATGGAGGTTTTGTGAATCCGGGGGAACATATTTGTGATCTAACTCATATTTGCATTAGACTAACTTACCTTTAATTTCTTTACAAACTGTTTAAAATTTCTCTAAATATTAAATGATAGTCGTATACCTTGTATCAATTCTTAACCAATATTTTTATATGTCTAATTTTCCATTATTATTTAAATGGAGAGGTTTATTTTATTCTTGAAGACTGTAAAATTATTGTTGTTTTGTAATAATTTGAAACTTTGCTCCCCAGGCATTTGCTGAAAATGGGCTTCTACTCAGTTGGATTTTCCCGGTAACCAAATTTGAATAAATAAATTATTAATTAACACATTTAAGCATATTTATTTTGAGTGATTGGAGCTTAAATAAATTCAGATGTAGTTCTGTTTTAAAGGGGGTAATAGAAATGTTACTATGCTTTGCAAATTAAGGTAGGAATGAGAATGTAAATGAAAGATACATAGTCCCATTTTGGATATGTCATGGAGACAGAGGCATCTTTAAATAAATTTGTTCTGGATGTCTTATATTTCAGTTGAATAAAACACATGGATTTTAGGAATTAATGTAATTTTTGACATGCCTCAGGAGATTAATTCTAAATTCATACAAAATGATTTTTTGGTTGGCGACACAACCTGTATCAACTGAGGAATTAAGTTTTAAAGTTTTATCTCACAACATGGAGTGGGGTCTGGGATAATTGAAGTTATGGTAGAAGAACTTTAGTAATGGAAGGGAAATAATTAGTCAACTAAAGTCATATTTGCTTTGTGAGTTTGTCTGAACCTTGATTCTCACTACACCTTTCTAAACATACTGGAAAATATTAAGATACAACCAAACACCTTAATACTGGGTGATTACAACTACCCTGCCATTAACTGGAAAAACTACTCGGGTACCAGCATCTTTTCCCAACGGTTCTTGGAATTCATAAATTCCAATGCCCTGGATCAACTAATCCATTGTCCCACCAGGGGCTCCAATATCCTAGACCTGGTCATTAACGACATGGGAGATAGATGCTCCACACCAGTGGTCACCCCCTCATTGGTTAGGTCTGACCATAAGCAAATCACCCTTGACATCCACATCCCACCCCCACCCCCAGTAAGGAAAACTCCGTAAAAGACTTCTCCAAAGCCAACTTCATGCTACTCAAGTCAGAAGTGACAAACTTCATGACACCCATGCAGATGGGAGCTGAAAGTTTGACTGCTGAATCCTACACTAAGTCACTGTACAAGCACATCCACTCGTGCATGAATCGTGCCATCCCAAATTGAACCAAGACACTCTCCTCCAAAAAAAGGAAGCCAATCTGGTGGTCCTCTGCCATAAACAAACTATACAACAGAAGGAAGAAACTGTTGCAGAAAAGAGGAAAATCCCAGGATGCAAAAAACTCCCTTACCAGTCTCAGTAAGAAGCTGAGATCCCTCATAAAATCCTCCAAAGCTAGCTACCAAAATAAAATTGCCAAAGATTCCAAAAACAACCACAAGGCATCTATAGTTATGTCAAGAATTTAAATGGCAATGTTCAGATCTGCTCTGAGCTACAACAGAATGGCATTAAATATACTGATCCCAAGGATATTGCCAATATCCTGGCAGATCGATTTAGTGTCAACTTCACCCCCCTCTCACCCTATAAAAGGCCCATCTCAATACCAAAAGATTGCCAAATTCTGGTAATTATGGCCACACAGGTAGAAACCGCACTCTCCAAAGCTAAGAATACAGCATCCATGGGACCAGATGACATCCTGGGCTGTGTACTACATGAACTACAAAATGAACTGGCACCTCACCACTGAGTGGCTTACAGCTACAGTTATCCCACTTCACAAGGGAGGATCCACCTTGGATCCCGGGAACTACCGTCCCATCAGTCTGACGAGCCTGATCTGCAAGGGCATGGAACACATTAGCATGGAACTTATAAACAAATACATTGGCAACCTTCAAACCCTGGACTCCACCCAGTTTGGGTTTGTGTAGGACTGATCTTGTCTCCTGAACCTGATTGACTTCTTCAAATCAGTCTCCAGAGCTGTGGATGAGAGTAAGGTGGTCCACACAGCCTATCTGGACCTCACCAAGGACTTCAACACCATCCCCCACTCTGGAATCATAGATAAACTTACTAAGCTAGGCATAAATCCCTACATCACTTGATGGGTTGCCAACTGGCCTACTGACAGAACCCAGACTGTAAAAGTAGCCGACTCCAAATCCAGCTCCAGACAAGTGACAAGTGGAGTGCCTCAGATGTCAGTCCTAGGACTGCTCTTGTTTGGCAGTGGAGTACCTCAGATTTCAGTCCTGGGACTGCTCTTATTTGGCATCTACTTCTCTGAAGTACAGGTCAACACTAAGGGACTCTGGCTAACAAAGTTCACAGATGACTGTAAACTGGGAGTCATTACTGAATCCCCAAATTATGTAAATATTCTACAAAAGGGCCTTACAGAAAATGATGTTTCATGCTAGAGCCATGGACTCAAGCTTAATGTTAAGAAATGTATAATTATCTCCTTTAGGAAAAACCATATACCCATGAATTACCACATAAGTGGCAGAACACTAAACACTGAAATTATGATGAGAGACTTAGGGACACAGGTGGACAGTGGTCTTACCTTCAATAACCACATCACCACAACAGTAAGGAAATCCTTCTATGTGGCACACCTCATCACTAAGGGCTTTTCATCCAGAAAAAAGGAGGTCATTGTCCCACTGTACTCATCCCTCATTAGACCCCTTATAGAGTACAATGACCCATTTGGTATGTACCTCACAAGACATCTGCAGCAGCTGGAAAGGCCACAGAAATACCTCACTATAGAATAACAGGCTTAAAGCAGATGCCCTATGCTGACCATCTAAAATAACTCCAGCTATACTCTGTGGCATATCGTTTACACAGAGGCGATGTCTGCTTAACATACAAAGCCATGTCAAACCCATAGCTGTTGGACATGCTCCACTAAAGAAATCCCAGTCCCTCAGAGCCACATGCTCCAGGGATCTAAACCTTGTCATCACAATGAACAAAACATGGGGGAAGGATAGGTTCCTGCCAGAGACTCCCCATACTCTGGAATAGACTGCCCATATATGTCAAGCAGAGCGCCTCCTTGGCCCTTTTTAAAAGGAACCTTGACGACTGGATGGGAGAAAGGAAATTCACCCTGGGGATCATGTCAGTCGCCCTGCTAGACAGGGGTCCAGGGAAGTAAATATTGTGGGAAGAAATATCCAGGGAATTGTTATGGCTAGGCTTGTATAGGCCCTAGGACCGATAGCCTAGTACCAACATATGAACCTATGGAAGGTGAGCTTATGTAATAAAAGAATTGCTTGTGTTTCCTGCATTAGTATACTTAGATGGATAATGGTCTTCTTTTACCCATGGCTTTGTAATTTTTGAAATGTCTACTGTGTCTCCTTTGTCAAAGGTACCTGGTTGCACAAATTTACTTGTCGAGTAGCCTACATACAATAAGGTGCAGTTTAAATTGGCAAGCTGTTGTGTTATATTTGACCTTGAAGAGTTTAGCATCTATGTTTCTTGGAAACGGGAGATATTATTGCTTTGTTTTTGTTATTGTTGCATATGTTGATTGCAGCTTTAGGGTTATTTTAAGAGGATTCCACAGCTTTTCATTATGAAAAGGATCCTATATGTTTTGTGAGGCAAGGCTTTGAGCCAGTTTGGGGTTCAACTGACTGGAAGAAAATGATTCGCTGATCAAAAGGGTTTGGTTTGTAATTCTGTGAAGGTTATTGTTGTGGAGCTGGCTTTGTAAAACATTTCATTTTGGAAATGGTTTGACCTGTTAGAAGTACTGGGTTGAAGTTTGAGAGGATTCACTGTACCTAGTGGGGAAAAGTGCAGAATATTAAGGGACATTACTTTTCAGAAAAGAACAGGTGTACTTTCAACAGAATAATTGCTTAAGCTATTGTTATGGGCACTCTTATGCTTATCAGACCAAATGTTATGGCATAAGGGTGGTGTAGAATAGTGTATTTTTTGGCTATGATACGTAGTTTCATTTACTGTTTGATTATGAATTCTGAGAAGATGAGTTAGCAACTTTGCGATACAAAGGTAATGATCTAGGGGGATGTGAGAATTATAGTAGGGTGAAGGACATTGAAGAGATGAATCAAAGGGTTTGCACAATGATAGGACTGCAAAAATATCTTTACTGTGTGACAGTAACCTGCAGGTTCTAACACACTCAAAGTATAGTCCTGCACCTTCCTTAATGCAATGATTTTTTTATGTTCAAGTGAGGACTTCTCAACAGAATATTCAACGTGGCAATTTAGGGACCTCAGAAGCTGTAGGGTCATGGAAATGGGAAATAGAAGGATGTGGCAAAGAAAATATTGGGCCTAGAATAATGCCCTACTATTAGTGTAGTTACTGAAAGCATGATTATTGTGTTATCATCATGCCATCCCTTTTCATTGGTTGTCCTTGCCCTCATTTAATGTGACACCTTTTTGGACTCCTTTTTTGCCTACCTTTCAAAAAGCAGTTTACAGTTTACAATATTGAGTGATGGAAATGCAAAACCCATTATGACAGCCATCATGACACAATGGTGGGGGCACCTTAGTAATTAACAAGATATCTGGAAAACAAAATGCATGTTTTTTATAAGGCAGAAATGGGAAACATGCAAATTACCTGTTGAAAAAGGCTACAGTTAGAGAGCTGTAAAATGAACATAGAAATATATAAATTGCCAGAACAGTACAATACAATGAACAATTTGGTAATTAGAATTAGCATATTAGAGTTACATCAGAATGACACTTCATATCATTGAAATAATAATGCAAGAATGCACAAAACATGAAAACCAGCTTAGGTGGCCCTATATTCAACTAGGGATTCACTGTGGTACATCAAATTATATTGAATAAGTGTGAATAATGGGTCTATATTTCAACTAACTACCATTAATTAAAATGCTATTGTCTGGTGTTATGATCTCATGAGCCATACAGCTGATCACAGAATTATATTCAAATTCTTTACATAGGCAGCATTGCTTCTTCATTATTTAAAGGCATTGAGCCAAGCATTAAAATCACATATATCATTATTGGCAATATATACATTTCTGTTCTAATCCTGCAAGGTAAGCTGTGGTCACACATCTAGGCTCAGTTCTTTACAAATCCTGTTAAACACATACTTCTTTACCAAAAGTTTAATATACATTACATACAGTTCTAATACATTTGTAAGACAAGCATATGAATCATGTTGATATTCACAAATAACATATGATTATTTACAAAATTCCAGGTAGCTGGGCTGGCAGTATCTCCTTCTATTACATGTCTATATAAATCATATTAATATTCGCAAATGACATGTAATTATTTACAAAATTCCAGCTAGCCATGCTGGGAGTATTTCCCTTTGTCAGACTTCTTCCCCCGAAAACTCAAGGTAGTTTTTCAAGTGACCCTTGAGAAACATTGCTTGAGAGGGTGAGCCTATCTGGGAATACCTTACCTCATTCCCTGTCTTGAAATTCCAGCTGCCTTGGCATTGCTGACCCCAGCACAGTGCTGCATTGTCCCATCACAAGCCTGCAACCCTAGGCTCCACTATAGTAATTTGGGATTTGGCTAGCTCCCTATAGCCATAGATCCCCCTCAGACTCCTCCTGCCTTGTACTGCAAATACTTACCACCATGGCCTTTCTATCATGGTATGGTTTCTTCATGTTAGTATGGTAGAGTTTGTCCCCCTGCCTCCTGCATAGCAGCTCTACCATGTTCACTGACCTCCCTTACCACTTTGAAAGGTCCCTCCCAAACTGCTTGTAGCTTGTTGTATCTGACAGGAACGAGAACCATCACCTGCTGCCCCACAGCATACTCTCTAGCTTGAGCATTCCTGTCATACCAGACCTTTTCTGCTGTTCGGCTTCTGCCAGGTTCTACTGGGCCAAACACATCAGCTCCCTGAACCTTGTCCAGAAGTTTAGGACATATGCCACAACAGATCTTTGTGAGATTCACACTCACCCTACCACTCATCTCAAATCAAATCTAGAGGCCCACTCACCCTATGCCCATACAGCAACTCGAAGGGTGAAAAATCTGTGGAGTCCTGGGGCACCTTTCTGTAAACAAACAATAGATGGGGCAAATATTTGTCCCAGTCCCTCTTGAACTGGTCTGAAAATGCCTGTAGTATGGTCTTGAGTATACAGTTTAACCTCTCAACAAGCCCATTAGTCTCGGGATGGTAGGGGGTGGTCTTTAGGTGCTTTACACCACAGTGCTTCCACAGGCAAGCTAGCATGTCTGACATGAAATTGGCACCTCTGTCAGTCAGTATTTCTTTTGGGAAATCTGTCCTGCTGAAAATCTCTAACAAAGCATCTTGTCTCCTGCCTTACCTACCTTTCAGCACTGCTCACAGGTCCTGCAGTACCCTGTTACATCTCTGGAAATCCTAGGCCAATAAATGTTCTGCATAATAAGTCTCTTTGTAAGTTGAATGTCCATATGACCTGCAAAGGGAATATCATTGGCTATGGCTAGGAGTGCCAGACAGTAGGCTCTGGGCATTATCAACTGCTCTATTCTCTCACCCTCTAGCCCTCCTTCAGGTGTCCACTCTGTATATAGTAAATCTTTGTCCCAGTATACAGATTACAATTTCCCTTGAGAATCAGGTACCTCACTGGCTACCTCCCTCAGGCCTTGTAATGTAGGGTCTGAGAGCTGAGCCTGTCTCAACTATCTCTTTGTAACACTTCCCAACTCCCCTTCACAGGAAGTCCGGTATTCTCTGACAGTGGTGCCTCACTGTCAGCCTGGGTAGTACTACTTATCTCTGCCATTGCAGTCACTCTGTACAAGGGAACATCTGTACCAACAAGCAGCTGTGGCTCATCTTCAGTCTCACTGCTACAGGGTAGCTCCCTCCCTGAAGTGACCACATCACCAGTCCTGGCTGCAACTGTGCGGTCTCTCTGGGTCTCCCCCAGGCTACAAGACACACTTCATTGTCTCCAAGCCTGACGGTGTGTAACTGCATGCACACAAGGTACTGCATAATCAAAATCATTCCCTATCAGGATAATTGCAGGGATATCCTCAAACACACCTACTTGCTGGCTTCCTTTTCTACCTTCCCAGTCAACATGAACCCTAGCCAAAGGTATTTGGAATGGTGTCCCTCCTAAAGCTCTGACTGGAGTAGACTGCCCAAGCAAGTAGTGCTCCTCTTTAACCATTGCAGGCTTCACAATGGTTAGGTCAGAGGCTGTGTCTCTCTTAGCAGTGGCCTCTTTCCCATTT
This sequence comes from Protopterus annectens, assembly GCF_019279795.1. Taxonomy (NCBI): domain Eukaryota; kingdom Metazoa; phylum Chordata; order Ceratodontiformes; family Protopteridae; genus Protopterus; species Protopterus annectens. Next base: position 1,890,308,579 of record NC_056726.1, read on the forward strand.
ACTAAGATAAGATATAACCTCTTGTGGTAGTTTGGTACCCTTGTTCTCTCAAGACAACGTACTGCTGTCATTCTGTCATTCCCACTTACTGGCTCTCCCACCTTTTGTTCCCCACCTTGCCTCCGTGGACATCTATATTATACATGGTCCCACTGGTTACATTTAAAATATTTAACCCTTGGTTCTGGATGTGTACCTGGACTAGTGGCTTCCACTGCTACTGGCAGACTCAGTTGGGGTGGTCTGGGATGCCCATCATGGGTTCCGTTAGACCCATGAGCAGTACTGGGTATTCCTTTCTTGTGCAGTGATGCCCTGCTTGCACAGTATAGGTCTCCCTTTTTCCCCAACTCGTCTGCTGTGTTACATTCTCTATCTATTAACCAGACTCTCATGTCCTCAGGCAAAGGGATAAGGGCTTGTTCCCTCACCAAAAGGTCTGCCATCCTTTCAGAAGTGGTGACCTGACATGCATTCACCCACCTCTGAAAATAAGTGCTTAGTTTAGCAATATATTCACACACACTTTCATCTGCCTTGTGTCTATGCTCATGGAACTTTCCTATAAGCCTCAGGTGTTAACTTAAAATATTCTGACAGACAATTATTTACAGTATTATAATTTAAGCAATCAGTATCAGACAATTTAGAAATAGCAGTTTACCATGGAGTAAAGGGGTCAGGAACCATACCCTGAGCCCTTGGTCAGCATTATACTGTTTATACACCCTTTCAAACATATGAATGAAACTATCATAAATCCCTCTCCCCCCTGTAATTTGTGGAAGAAATGTACTGACCATTGCTGCTTCTGGGGTTCAGTTACTCTCTTCCCCATTACCTCCATGACCCTGGCAAAGAGTCAGCATCTCCTTCTCATGTTGCTTCTGCCTCTCATTCTCCTCAGTTTCCAGACATCATAGTTTCTCATTTTCCACAGCCCCCAGATGTCTCAGCTTCTCATTTCGTTTGACATCCAGGCTTCCCAGACTCTCTGCTGATTTTATTTCCACATGTTTGGCCTCCAGCTCAAGTTTATTTAACTCCAGATGGATTTTTAAGTCATCTGTGGGTAGGTTAAACTGTTCATTTTCTGAGAGTTGTACATTCCCAAGGCCAGTCTGATTGTTCTCCTGGTTCCAATTCTGTGAAGCAGCTGTGACTAAAACTGCAATAATTTCTGCTTTAGTCAGGCTGGCATGCACCAGTCATTTAGCCTTGCACATCTCAGCCAAATGGCTCTTTGTCAGCTTGCCATGCTCCTCTGCTGACATGCCTGCCTCCTCTCCCTGACTAACTAAGCTATCAAAAAAATAAATAAATAAAACAATTGTGATATGAAACTCTGAATGTTCACTGTGTGGTTGATTGAGAGTACAAACACCTTCCTTAGTGACCACTGTTTATAGGCTACAGGAATTCAATATCCACACCACTGAATCCTAATATGTGGATATTCCACCACTACAAGCCAATTAATATGTGATGCAGATATTACACAACTGCCCACCAATTAATATGTGACACCACAACACTGGCCCAGTAATCAAGGAGCCTCATTCATACCCAGTGGCAACAGTAGGGGATGTACACACTGGGAGGATGACAAGTACACACGCAGTAAAGTGCACTTTCCCTTAAGAGCACACAGAGATCACAGACAGTCTGGGACTGGTTTCTCCCTCTTCCTCCAGATCCCCAATAAGACTCCCCATTGGTACAGCTATAGAGTTGAGATCTCAGATGAGTGGCCAAGCTAAGACCTCAAGCACCCTCTCTGTCCAACCAGCGCTTTGTGTCCCTGCCCATGTAACTGACACACACACTTTGAGATTTGATTCATACACACACACGCACGTGCACACACACACACACACACACACACACACACACACACACACACACACACACACACACACACACACACCACACCACACACACACACACACACACACACACACACACACACACACACACACACACCTGGAAAAGGCTTCCACAGGTTTACTAGCTATGCCACATTCTACCCAGACTATAAGATAGTTTTCACTGCCACCAGCCAGCTCCTTATCAGCTACTTTAAGGCCCTTAGCAAAGGGTGTCCAATCTTATTGTGCACTGTTACTATTAATCCAAATGGTAGTGTGACCAAGGACCAGGCTATTAGGAGTGACCTGTATAGTGTCACCAAATAGATATGCAAGTACTCAAAGAGCTTAAATATCTCTAAACAGACCAGCCACAAAGATAGATTTAAATATATTTAATAATAAATTATAAAATAGCCAGAAAATATTCAATACATCATCACAGTAAGTTCAGAGTTCAAAATCACAGGAAATATTTAAAACAACATTGCAGGACAGTCTCAAATAAATACAGAAAACATCTAAGCTATACCTTACTATATTCCTATCTGAATCTAAAAGAGTTCCTATGCCCTAAAAACTTACTTACAGAACGACAAGCAGGCAAAAGTGGTGAGTGAATGTTCTTGTCAGGTCAAAGACAAAATACAAAATGCCCTCTCTCTGTCTCTCTCTCACACACACACACACACACACACACACACACACACACACACACACACACACACACACACACACACTCTCTCTCTCTCTCTCTCTCTCTCTCTCTCTCTCAGAGAGTTCTTAAATTAATATCAAATATTACTGCTGGGTTAGCTTGGATGACATCACTTTTTGTCACCTGACTTTAGTTCCCAAGCTAAACCACTATTGTCAGAAACTACCAACATTTAGCATCTCCCTGTAAAAATACATATCTCTCAGATCTTTGCAACTGCTGGAAAACATAAAACAATAAGACACTTACAAAAAAATGCAGAAGGCACCCTAGTTTTATACATCCTGTCTCCTTGCTGCATTAAAAATAACATTTATAGCACAATCATAAAACAATTTAATTTCAACTATTTTATTGAAGTTTTGCAAGTTAACCCTCTATGTTCTAGTTCCCGCTGTTAAAATATATACATTTACACATGTACAATAGTGTATATACATTTCTGTTCTAATCCAGCGGTGTACGTTGTGGTCAAACATCTAGGCTCAGTACTGTACAAATCCTGTTCAACACAAACTTCTGTACCAGCAGTTTAATATACACATAACCTATAGTTTGAATGCATTTTTAAAACAAGCATATGATTCATGTTGATTTTCACAAATGACATATGATTATTTACAAAATTCCAAATGGCTGGACTGGCAGTATCTCCTTTTGTTATGTCTCTGTATAAATCATATTAATATTCAGGTCTATATTATAACATCGAAGTTGAAAAACTTTGAATGTTATAATATCAAACCCAGTACATCGAAGGATGAAAATAGCAAAGCCACGGAACATCTAAGTCTTACCTAGGGCAAGATTTTGGTGGGCCATTCCTTGGCTTCGCTATTTCCTCCACTGTGGTGCGATAGTTACGGACCTTAGGGTGAGGGTGCAGGTTAAGTTAAGTGTATAGGTAGGAATGTATGTGTGGTTTAGTGTAGGGTTAGAAGTAGGGTTTTGTTAGGTGTATGTGCGTCTATTAATTAATGTGTTTGTGTATAATTTCTTAGGGTAAGTGTGCAATAGTTACGGAACTTAGGGTTAGGGTGCGGGTTAAGGTTAGTGGATAGATAGAAATGTATGTACGGTTTTGTGTAGGGTTAGAAGTAGTGTTTTGTTAAGTGTATGTGTGTGTATTATTTAGTTTGTTTGTGTGTAGCTCCTTAGGGTAAGTGTGCGATAGTTACGGACCTTAGGGTTAGGGTGCAGGCTAAAGTTAGTGGATAGATAGGAATGTATGTATGGTTTAGTGTAGGGTTAGAAGTAGGGTTTTGTTAAGTGTATGTGTGTGGTTTATTTATTTTGGTGTGCTTGTGTTGTGTCTATGTTTCTCGGAACAGCAAATGTTTTCCCTGGGAAAATAATTCGCTATTCTGAGTGTCGATGTTATCATATTTCGAAATTCCAAATTCGAGCTTATGGTGTTCGATATTTTGGAATTTCGAATATATGATATAGACCCTAATACTCACATGTGACATATAATTATTTATAAAATTCCAGCTAGCTGGGCTGGCAGCATTTGCCTTTGTCACAGGAACTAACTATTGCAAACAACTGGTATATGGAAAAAGGAATAAAATTAAATGAAAAAAAATTTAACATTCTCACATTTAGCAGACAACTCTCCCTCAATGTTCAGTATAGCCAATAGCCCACTCCAGAATGATAACACAATGAGGGATCTTGGAACCTTTGTTGATAGTCATCTCTCCTACAATCACCTTGAAGCAAGAAGAGCCAGAAAATAATTCCATTTATCACAATTAATATATAAAGGCATATCATCCAGGTTAAAAGTTAGCATTCATTTGTAAGTAGCAATAATTAAACAAGTTATTAAGTAAAATGTGTCATTAAGGACTGTACTTTTCTAGACATATTAAGCAATGAGTAACAGAGTCCTAACCAAGAAAATTCTTGGCCTAAAGCTCCTCAGCAACCAGGAAAGGTGTGAAGCACATATTCCATTAATTATTTTCTTAAAGATTCTTGTGGTGTGATCTGTGCCTTGTGACCTGACTTATTAAAGACTCATCTTCCTTGATCTCGTTTTATCAATGTATGTGAGACAGCTCCACTGGTACCATAATTATTGACTTAACTCTAAACCAGCATATAAATATAGTGTGGGTTCATGAACAATTATGTAGGCTTTGTGCAAAGCCTACATGATGTTTACATGTCAGTGTGATGAGTAGCAACATTAATTGCCCGTGCCAGCTTCTCATCATGCTTACTCAAATACAAGAACATTTTCATGGCCGGTAACAGGATTGGTGTTCAGGAAACTGTGTTGATCAGCATGAGCACACACAGTAATCAAACAAGCTTGCATATGGGCAAATCTGTTACGTGTACTCAAGGAAACAGCATGAAAAGCTACATATAGCAAATAATGCAAGATGTACCACACAGTAAAGTGTACTGAGTGTAAGGTGCACATATTTCAAACATATGAATACAGAAATAAGTAAGAGGGTAGAGGAAATGGCAAGGGCAACTACACTTTATGGGGTACCAGAAAGGGAAAGTATAGTGAGGACATTATGCACAGAAATCAAAGAGTTGTTTACAGAAATATGTAAGAGGGGAGGGTAAATGTTTGAGTAAGAGGGGACTGGAATTTATTGGTGAAAACTGGAAAAGGAACCAAGGTATTGGGAGCAAATAACTACAGAGGGAAAGGTAATAGAATGGGAAGAGGCCAAGTATTTATTTGGACTGCAGGTTACAGATTGCCTTCCCTAACAAGGCTTGATATCAGAGTACAGACAAAAAGAAAGAAATAGGGGGGTCCTAAATGAAAGACCAACACTGGTAGAGATTTTAGTAGAATCTAGAAGAGAAGCTGTCATTAAAAAAGAATAATTAGTAGACCATATAAAATATTGCATGATAACAATAAAAATCAATCAGAGGAGCTTACAAAGGATCAGAAAGAGAGACAGAATAAGCAATTCACAAAGAAACAATGGGAGGATATATGTATGTCTCCCAGATATGCAAAAAAATCTAGAAGATTTAGGATTTTTGCTTGACAATGTTTACACACATATTTTTTGATACCCCAAGTAGATTCCAGAGAATTTTTCATCAAGTAGACAGCAAATGTTGGAGATGTGATGGGGAAGAAAGAGGTTCTTAGGAAAACATTTTCTCAGAGTGCAGTGCATTGGTGGATTTTAAGGATTCTCTGCGGGATGCACTGTCGGAGATACTGGGTGGGTGGATTGGTGTGATGAAGAAGATACTTTTTCTGTGCTATAATACAGAATCAAAATTGCCTAGACATGGTAAGGCCTTGCTGTGTCTAATTATGGTGACTGCCAAAAAAGCAAATTACTAGAAAATGGAATCAAAATTTAAACCAACTATATTAGAAGTAGTGAATATCGTAACAGATATAAAACAACTGGAATTGAGATCTTTACAAAGGAGTAGGAGCAAACTACGTAGGAAAAAATGGGAATTGTGGGAACAATGCATACAGAGGAGGAATGAGGTTTAAATGAAGGCAGGACTTAAATGAGCTATGTAATGTTTGACTGAAAATGATTAGGTAGATTATAAGTGATGTTCGCAACTGGGAGTGTGTCAGTATGGTTTCTGATGTAAAATGTTTACAACTAGGATTGTGTCTGTGTGGTTTATTTTCCTTTATATAAATGTACGATTGCTTATGTCATAAGTGATGGTTTAATAAAGATGTTTCTTGTTTTAAAAAAGGGGGCAGGAATTACATAATTTATGTAATGTTGCTTAGGTTATATGATATATATAGCAATATATGTGAAGTATAATGTTTGTTAATATTAATTTGTTAATACATTTTGATTACTTTTGTACAAATATAAATTTGCCTGTGTCACAAGTGATAGTTCAGTAAAGGTGTTTAAAAAATACAATAAGATATTTGATGTATAGACATTTATCTCACAAAGTCAATTTTGTAAAAATAAAATTTTGCAATAGGCAGGTCTTAATAATTAATGGTGGTTACACTTCTCAAGCAAATGTGAAAGTTACAAAAATTAACATTGTAACAGAGGGAATTACATGACATATGAATGTCATTAACATGCTAAGTTAAGATGACCATTCACAAGGGCAGTATTTGCATTGTGGGATATTTGAATAGCATGCATTTTGTCAATATAACATGCTGGAGAAAAGGAATAGCTTAGAAACCATAATCTCCTTTTGCAAGAATCAAACCCATCTCATTAATGTTACTACTGATGTGTGCATATGCCACACAAATAGGCCTAACAGAAGTACAGTGAGGATCATCCTTTAAGGGAATTATGGACTTCAATATTTTAATGGTAATGCATCCCATATGTAGGCATGTGTGGTGTAACAAATGTGGTGCAGGGCATGACATACATAATACCCTTTTGTAAGGGCAGTACTGCATAAGACAGTTATTGTGCAGACAGATGAGAACGGATGTAAACACCACACTATGATGCAATGTATTCTCCAGAGCTATGTATTTTCAGCATGTTCCACAGGAGGCAGTTGTGGATATTGTCACAAACAAATGAAATTAAGGTGTGAATTAAGAAATGTCCCCTGACAATAAATGTCATATCAGCATATCAGACTGACAGCAATTAAATGAGTATGCTCATGTGCACACAGTTGTGATCAGTCCTATATCAATGTTCCATAGTCAAGAAAGGGTTCTCTGCATGTTTATACATGTACCACCCAAGAATAGGAGCACATTCATGCACAATGCAGCAGTCAATGCATGTGTCACAGCAGCATTCTAACCACAATATTGGCAGAAAAAAATTGTACTGCCATGAAATCCTAAACCTCTTTTACATGTGTTCATGAACCATATTAAGGGATAAGATTGATGTGATGTAATGGTTATTGTGTAATGTCAGTACGTTCATACAAAATTAATCCCTATGCTAGAATTGAATATCAAGCTCTACAACTCCTCCAACTAACAAAATGGCTATTAATCACATGCACCTCAATGGAACTGTTATCACAGCTGTTGAACTCAACCTATGTGGTATCATTCAGTCAGCAATACTTTATTTGACCATAATTTTTACCTGCTAAAATGGATGGAAGAGGCCTCTGCCACTCTATGAAAATAAAGTATAATTGTGGGGATGTCTTTCCTACAGAACAGTTAAGGACACAAATGCTTACAGTCACTCAGTGCTGGTGGGGGACACTTGCCTAAGCATAGACAAAAACAAAATTGTAGTGGGATGAATGAATGTGCCATGGTATAAGTGCATCACCAATTGTCATATGTGTGGCTATGTGAAAGCATTGCATCATGTGTATATGAAATAAGGAATATAAATCCCTGGAATTACATAGAAAGAATCGTGCTCTATGTCATATGACATTACCTAATGCTGGGTATACCCAAACACACCTGTACCCCTTTGCTGTTGTCATTGTGGTGATAGAACAGTAATTATGTACAATGTGGATATAATCCTGTATTGGAACACATGATGTACTTAGGCAACAACATACATTGCATTGTTTCATGTCCTCAGTCCTGAGGAGGTGACACACTACAACTGTTATGGAATGACAGTCTATTCAAATGACAGCATCAGTCTTCATTACAGCCTTTTCAAAGGAAATGTAGAATAAACTCTTGTAACAAGAAACATCTACACCTGAACATAGCACATGTGGGTGACAACACTGTTAACAACATATACACTGACTGTAAGCAGTGATGTTGCAATTTAAACTATATAGCTAATGAAAGATTTCTGAAACAGAAATGCAACTATAGATTTATTTGATCACTGTGACACTGCACATTTCAATGCAGGACATCACCATTGTGTATTAACCTTATGTTACTTCTAAAAAGTGGTTGCACAGCACACTGTGTAGATATACATCATATATATATATATATAGATATAGATATATATATATATATATATATATATATATATATATATATATATTTGCAGCCTGTTCTAAATAGTAAGAGGAAGAAACATGGACTCAGAGATGACAGTCATTCCTTTATGTGAAGGCCCTACCTACATACTGAAACAATCTGCTCACAAGTGTATTATACGCACATGCCACAGGTGAAGTCTGACTGCATGTGAGTAACATTACATCTTGAAAAGCATATCAACTTGGTCATGCAAAGGAGATCTGTGTTTGTGCAAAAATTACTTCTACAGCTATGTGGGATTCTAAATATTGTCCACACTAAGAGGTGTAAGATACTCCTGCATCCATTTACATTCACATACACACACTCTCAGGAGACCCACACTGCAGTATTTTCACTCTTTACTTATTGAGTGACACAACTGACACACCAGTGTATTTTACACATATTCCACAGGACAGGTGTGTGTTTAGTGGTGTGAAAGTGAGTTATTGAAATTATGACCTCATCAGTGTGATAAAGACAGAGTTCTTTTGTGGACAAAGTGAAAAGGGGATGTGGGATTGATCTGATGGTGTAAATGCTTCTCACAAGTGGGAGTTAAATGAGCACAGCTGTTGAATTAATCCTTGACTAATGCTAAGGACCCACCATTACACAAAAGTTGACTGTGAGAGTAGAACCCCCTACCTATCTAGTTATACAATCTAGACAACACAGTAAAGGCAAGCAACACTGCAGAAGCATGATTTTTATAGTGTACTTTAAAGAGCATGACATCAGCATTGTGTTACAGAGAAGATGATGTTGGAAGATGCGACTGATGTGGACTCACACTGCATTGTAAAAAGTGTCTCTAGTCAGGGTACTGTTTTATTGAGGCCAGCAGCATGTCAGACCATATTTTCACAACTCCATACACAAACAAATTGACTGCTATGAGATTAGAACCCTCTTCCAATCTAGTCAGGAAATCTAGAAGGCACAGTACTTAACACAAGTACCACTGTAGAAGTTGGACTTCTGTTTTGTGAGATTGCTCTTTATAGAGGATGACATCTGTGTGGTATTCCAGGGAAGGTGATGTTGGGAGAAGAGTCTGACACAAATGTAGACTCACACTGCAGTGTAAAAGTTTCTCCATGCTACTACTATATTGAGGTCAGCAGTAGTTAAATTCATATTAAGAACACCATACACACACAAGTTGACTGCTTTGAGATAAGAACCCCCTGCTTATCAATTTACACAATCTAGAGAACACACTACATAAAGCAAGCACCACAACAAAAGTCTGACTTTTGTAGTGTGAGAGCACACTTTATAAAGATTGGCATCATTGTTGCGTTGCAGTGAAGATGATGTTGGGATAAGGGTCTGACACTGATGTGGACTCACATTGCAATGTAACGGTATCTCCAGGCTACTATTTTATTGAAGCCAAGAGTAGTTAAGGTCATATTTACATGACTCTATAAACACACAAATTGACTGTTGTGATACTACACTCACCCTTCTATCTATTTACACAATCAAGAGGACACAGTACTTAACATAAGCACCATCACAGAAGTGTGACTTTTACACTTTGACAGTGCAGTGTAAATAGAATTAGCTTCTCATTCTGAGTCAGATAATATATTGTGAAGTCGTAGGTTTAGTGCAAATCCATAGTTGCTGATATGAAGGAATATGTGCAATGTTATGATCAATAATAAATACATACTGATGACCTATGTCAGCTATGCTGTCATTAGTCTATATTGCAGAACTGAGAGTGACATGTACTAGTGTTTTGTAGATGAGATGCACACACTTGTGAAACTCAGGATGGGCAATGAAGCATTCATGTATTATCAGGTTATGCTGATGATATGTAAACCTTAATGAATGGCACTGATATTAGCAATAGTGTGTACTTATGCATGAGCAATGTGGACTGTCAATACCAAGCAATACTTAATGTTCCAATGCCAGAGGGATAACTAAATGTGAAGTATGTGTGTTGAGGCTGTAAGTGCTTGTATATCATTTGTATCAGTGCTGCAGTGCCAACCAAACTATTCAGAATGAAGTGGCTAGTTAACCACACAGTTTGCCACATCTCATATGAGTGTACTAAACAGTCTCCATGTAATGAAGTCATATAATCCATTAATAATACTTATTTTGTTCAAAATCTCATTCAAAATATCTTCCTAAAGCAAAGTGTTGATAAATGTATTAGCATGGATGTTGTCAAGAGTTTAGCACATGCATTATTATACTTGTATGTGTGAAGTCAGATTGTGAAGTACCAGTGTTTAGTTGTGTTCAGTGGTGCTCCCTGGCAACCTTTAAACAAATAAGAGTCATAGAAGAAATATTGTAATTCCAATTACATTTACAACATATATATTTTATCTTAACATGATGCATACATATGATTTGCATGTTGTATTATACCTTTCCATTTTAAGGCCAAAGCTCAATTAAAAACTGAAGTGCTGTGCTTGCCTTTCCCTTCTACTCTATATTAGGCTACAAGCAAACAGAGTTCTGTGCTGAAAGAAATAAGTGAAAACTTTAATTTAATCTACCTTCTATAGTGCAAACAGGCATAGTGATGATGCACAGCCATCAGCAGTTTGGACAGTACTTAGTGGAAAAAATCCACCTGTCAACCTAGCTTTCTCTGTGGCACAAGGTGTAAACTCACTGAGCTAAATGAAAAAGCAGAGCAAAAGCATGGTTTGGCTCCAGTATGCAGATCATTTTATAAAGGGTGCCAGAATGTGAGTTTTATAATTAATTCTTATCATGAGTTTAAGAATACATTTTGTCTGGGCAAATTGTGTTAGTAAAAGCTACTGAACTAAACTTTTATACCTACTACAAATGAGACATGCTTAAAGGGAAATCATAAGTTAATTGGGTGTACAATGTGGTGTAACTTAAAAACTCTCCACATTTTGCAATATCACTTGACATGCCATTTAGCATCACATACTACACTTGTTCATTGCCAGACATCAAGCAAATGCTGACGACTACAACTGATAAAACAAATGGAGGTCAGACAGAAAAAAATTCAATACATTCACAGCAAAGACACTGTTAAAAACAGGCAGTAAGAGTTTCACCTGATGCTGGATTTAAACAGCTGTCAAGATGAAAAAATAAATTTACCGACTTGATTATTATCTCAGCACCACACCAAGGAAGTCCTATTTCACACATGTCAAAATCACACCTTAGAGGGGACAGTGATAACCTGCTTAGCCAATGGAAGATGTAGGTGTTATTCTTCAGCAAGTAATGGCAGCATGACAATGGCATAGCACGACATTTGCATCCATCAGCTTAATGAACAGTGAACAGTACAAAGAGGTGAGAGAAAAGGTGTGAATACAGAGACAGATATACAGACTCCTATGAAAGTATGGTGTTATGGGTCATTAATGTTCATCTTTAATGTGTGTCTTCAGTATTCCTCCATGATTCTCTGCATCAGCAACTCATGGCTCTTGTGATCAAGAAGCTGCATGACAGGCAAAACTTGATAAAGACATGAGTAGAATAAGGGTGGTTTACTAAATTATCCTTATGGTCATGGATGTGTTGGTAAATGCTTAACTGGATAAAAAGTTAAACATGTGTCTTGAAACATATAAGTACAGCATCATGTTAAGAAATAATGGGTCATACATCTAGAATCAAAGCATTGATGCTGTGGTGAAAAATGAATCTTCCAGCTGTGAAGACTGGTAGAGATGGGTGAAGGCTGCCAGCTTAGCCAGATAGAATTGTACAGATAATTCTATCATTTGTAAATATGAATGTTGAACTTAAAACGATGTGGCAACATTTCCATCTGCTGTAAAGAAAGCGAAGTCAAGCATTTCTTGTTGGTCCTTTGGAATTAAAATTATTTCATCACTGCCTTTGATGTTTTACAAATCAGCTCCAATCTGGCTAGATGAAGGCTTCTTGCCTATTGTTTTAAGGCTAAACTTAATGACCAGAATTTACATATGGAATGTTCTTTATTGCTCTAAGTGTAAAAGAATGTAAATGCAGTTTCTGTCAGTGTGGGAACACCAGGAAGGTGTAAAAGATAATGCAATGTTTAGCAGAACTGGAGTTTCAATTTAAACAGTGAGAACCAGAGATTATTAAGCATTTTTGTCTTGAAACATCCAACTCATCACTGCCTTATGCTGTCTTTATGTAAGTAGTATGTTAGAACTGTGTTTTCTCCTAGAAGTAGCTAGGAATTAGAAAGTTTAGACTAAGTGGTTTTCTGTGATGTCAGAACTGTGCTACTGATTTATTTTAAGTGATCTCTGAACTCTATTGACTAGCACTGACTGTGTAGTAGAAAGTATTGTCTTGTGGTTTTAATTATTTATTATTAAATATTTTAAAACCTTTTAACTGTGGCTTGTTTGTGGCAAGTGGTACTACTGTATAGTCTGGGTAAAAGGGGCACAGCTGGAGAACCTGTGCCAGCCTTACCCAGAAGTGTCTGTGTGGTTGTGTAAACTCTTATCTCAAAGTGAGTGTGTCAGCTACTTGGGCAGGGACACAAAGCACTGATTGGACAGAGAGAGTGCTGGAGATTTTAGCTTGCCCAGCTAGGCTGATATCTGGACCCTATAGCTGTGCCAGTGGGGAGTCTTATTGGGGACCTGGTGAGCAAGGGAGTGACCAGCCCCAGAATGACTGTGATCTCTGTGTGCTCTTAAGGAAAATTGTACTTTATGTGTGTATTTGTTATCCTTTCCTCATATATGGGACGGGATTGAGGCTCCTTGATTGCTGGGCCAAGGCACGGGCATCACATATTAATCGGTGGCAGTGGTTGGGATATCCACCTCACATATTAATTGTTTGGCAGTGGCGGGATATCCACACCACATATTAATTAGTTGGCAAATACTAATAGGCTTGTAGTGGTGTGGGTAGAGTGAATCCTGTAGCGTGTGTACAGTGAGCTTTGAAAGTGTTTTTGTACACTAAAACAGCCACTCAGTGACTACTCAGAGTTCAGATCACAATTGTTTTATTTCTTTTGTTAGCTTAGTTAGTCAGGGTGATCAGGCAGCATGTCAGCAGACGAGTATGGAAAGATGACAAGGAGCCAGCTGGCGGAGATGTGCCAGGCTAGGGGACTGGTCATGGAAACCTGACTAAGGCAGACCTGATTGCAGCCTTGGTTGCAGCTGCATCAGAAAACAGCAACCAGGTGGACAATCAGACTGGCAGGGGAGATATAATTCCCTTATATAATGGACAGCTCAACCTTTCTGCAGTGGACTTAAAAATCCAGCTTGAGCTAAAGAGACTTGAGTTGGAGGCCAGGTGTGTGTAATTAGAAGCAAATGAGAGACTGCAATGTTTGCAGTCTGAGGAGAATGAGAAACTGTTACGTCTGCAAGCTGAGTAACAAGAGAGACAGAGGCAGCATGAGAAGAAGATGCTGACTCTTTGCCAGAGTCATGGAGGTAATAGGGAAGGGAGTGACTGGACCCCAGAAACACAAAGGTCAGTAAATTTCTTCTGCAGTTTAAAGAGGGGGATAATTTTGATAGTTTCATTCATATGTTTGAGAGGGTATGTAAACAGTATGTAGTTGACCAAGGGCTCTGGGTATGGTTCCTGACCCCCTTACTCCATGGTAAAGCTGTAACTGCATTAGCTAATATGTCTGACGTTGCATGTTTTGATTATACTGCTGTTAAGAAATGTCTTTTAGAACTGTTTAAGCTAGCACCTGAAATGTATAGGAAAAAGTTTCATGAGCATAGACACAAGGCAGATGAAAGTGTGTGTGAATATGTTGCTGAATTGAGCACTTATTTCCATAGGTGGGTGAGTGGATGTCAGGTCACCACTTTTGAAGGTCTGGTAGACCTTTAGGTGAGGGAACAAGCCCTTAGTACTTTGCCTGAGGACATGAGGATCTAGTTACCTGATAGACAATGTGCTACGTAAGATGAGTTGGGGAAGAAGGGAGACCTATACCTGGCAAGCAGGGCATCCCTGCCCAGGAAGGGTCCCCCCAGTACTGCTCATGGGTCTAAAATACCCATGGTGGGCAGCACAGACTACCCCAACATAATCTTCCAGTAGCAGGGGAAGCCACTAGTCCAGGTACACATCCATTAGCTAGGGTTCAATGTTTGAATGCAAACAGTGGGGCCATGTGGCATACAGGTGTCCATGGAGGCAAGGTGGGGAACCAAAAGTGAGGGATCCAGTAAGTGGGAAAGACAAAATGCCAATAGTAGGTTGTCTTGAGACAACAGGGGTACTAAACTACCATCCTGCAGATGTCCTGAGAGGGAAGGATTTGGATGAGGCAGTACCATGTGCTTATGCAGTTACACGCAGTCAGGCTTGGAGACAAGCGGGTAAGTCAGGTAGCCTGGGGAAGACCCAGACAGACTGCATACCTGCAGCCCAGACTGCTGAGATGGTTACTTCAGGGAGTGAGCTATGCTGTAGCAGTGAGACTGAAGGTGAGCCACAACTGCTTGTGGTTACTGATGGTCCCTTGGACAGAGTGACTGCAAAAGTAGAGGTGAGTAGTAGTACCCAGGCTGACAGTGAGGCACCACTGTCAGAATATACTAGACTTCCTGTGGATGGGGAGCTGGTAAGGGTTACAAGAAGAGAGTTGAGACAGGTTCAGCTCTGAAACCCTACATTGCAAAGCCTGAGGCAGGTAGCTAAGGAGGCACCTGATTCTCAAGGAAAGGGGGAATCTGTATACTGGGACAAAGTGTTGCTATTCAGAGAGTGGACCCCTGAGGGAGGCCTAGAAGATGAGAGTGTACAGCAGTTGGTAGTGCCTAGAGCCTACCATCTGGCCCTTCTAACCATAGCCCATGATATTCCCTTTGCAGGTCATATGGGCATAAAATGTACAAAGAGACATATCATACAGAACTTCTATTGGCCTGGAATTTCCAGAGATGTAACAGGGTACTGCAGGAACTGTGAGCAGTGCCAAAATGTAGGCATGACAGGAGACAAGGTGAGACCTCCTTTGATGCCTTTGCCTGTGATCGAGGAGCCATTTCAGAGAGTAGCTTTGGATATTGTGGGTCCTCTGAGTACCCCAAGAACCACAGGGAAAAAGTATATCCTAATGGTAATGGATTATGCTACTCAATACCCTGAGGCAGTGGCTTTGGCCTCCATTGAGGCAGAGAAGCTGGCAAATGCTTTCTTAGAAATTTTCAGCAGGGTAGGTTTCCAAAAGAAATACTGTCTGACAGAGGTGTCAATTTTATGTCAGACCTTCTGGCTTGTCTGTGGAAGTCCTGTGGGGTGAAGTACATGAAGACCACCCCCTACCATTCCCAGACAAATGGTTTTGTTGAGAGGTTAAACTCTACAATCAAGTTCATGCTACGGGCATTGGAAGATCAGTTGAAGAGGGAGTGGGAAAAATATTTGCCCAATCTGTTGTTTGCTTACAGAGAGGTTCCCCAGGAATCCACAGGTTTCTCACCCTTTGAGTTGCTGTATGGGCATAGGGTGAGGGGACCACTAGATTTAATTCAAGACGAGTGGGAAGGTGAGTGCGAGTCTCACAAGGAGTCTGTTGCGGCATACATCCTAAACCTCAGGACATGGCTCATGGAGCTCATGGGCTTGGCCCAGGAGAACCTGGCAGAAGCCCAACAACAGAAAAAAGGTGTGGTATGACAAGAATGCTCAAGCTATAGAGTATGCTGTGGGGCAGCAGGTAATGCTTCTCATTTCTGCCAGACACAACAACCTGCAAGCAGCTTGAGAGGGACCATACAAGATGGCAAGAAAGGTAAGTGATGTTAACTACATGGTGGAACTGCTAGGCAGAAGGCAGGAGCACATATTGTACCATGTTAACATGATGAAACCTTATCATGATAGGGAGGCCCTTGTGCTGAGCATTTGCAGTGGATTGCAGGAGGAGTCTGAGGGAGATCTGGGGCCTGATCTCCTCAGTGAGGCTTGGGCTGTCACCTTAGCAGAAGGGGTAGCAATGTCCCAGCAGCAATCTCCTACCCAGGTTGAGTAATCCAAGCAGTGTTGCAGGAATTTGGGGACATGTTCACTGGGAAACCAGGGTGCACCCACCTAGTGCAGCACCAGGTGGATACAGGACCCCAAAGGCCTATTAGGTTGGCCCCTTATAGGGTGCCTGAGAGAGTCAAACAGACCCTGAGGGAGAAGGTACAAGATATGTTGGAACTAGGGGTGATTCAAGAGTCCAACAGTCCTTAGGCCTCCCCAGTGATGCTGGTGCCAAAGAAGGATTGCAGCACCAGGTTCTGTGTGGACTACAGGAAATTAAATAGTCACACAGAGTTGGATGCTTACCCCATGCCTAAGACAGATGAGGCACTAGAGAAACTGGGTGGGGCTAAGTATCTTACAACCATTGATCTTACCAAGCATTACTGGCAGGTGCCCTTGACTCCCAGTGCTAGAGAGAAGTCATCTTTTGTTACTCCTTTTTGGTTTGTATGAGTTCTCAAAGATGCCCTTTGGGATGAAGAATGCCCCAGTGACTTTCCAGAGGCTGGTAGATCGTATCCTAGCAGGAGCAGGAGGGTTTGCCAATGCTTACCTGGATGATATTGCCATCTACAGCATTTCCTGGCAAGAGCACTTTCAGCATGTCAGGGAGGTGCTGGGCAGACTACAGAGGGCAGGGTTGACCATTAAGCCAAGCAAACATCAGGTTGGTATGGCGGAGGTTTCCTACCTAGGACATAGAGTGGGGAATGGTAAGCTATGGCCAGAACCTGCCAAAGTGGAAGCCATTCAGGCATGGCCTGCACCTGTTACTAAAAAGCAGGTGAGGGCATTTTTAGGGACAGCAGGGTACTACAGAAAGTTTGTCTCCAGTTATAGTACCATAGCTGCTCCCCTCACAGACCTAACAAGGAAGAACAGACAAGATAAGGTAGTGTGGAGCCCAGCATGTGAGCAGGCATACCAGAATCTTAAAGAAGCTTTGGGAGGACCCCCTGTGTTAGCCAGTCCAGATTACAGCAAAGAATTTGTTGTGCAGGTGGATGCTCCAAACCATGGGGTGGGGGCTGCACTTAGCCAGATTTCTTCAATGGAGGAAGAGTGCCCAGTGGTTTATCACAGTCATAGGCTCCAACCCAGGGAGGAATGCTATGCAGCTGTAGAAAAGGAATGTCTAGCCATAGTTTGGGCATTGCAGAAACTTCAGTCTTATCTGTATGGAAGGAAATTCACTGTTATAACAGATCACAACCCTCTAACATGGTTAAACAAAGCCAGTCAGCAAAATGCCAAGTTGCTAAGATGGAGCCTGGGGTTGCAAGCATATGATATGTCAGTGCAGCACCGCAGTGAGAGCAGCAATGCCAGTGCAGATGGTCTCTCAAGACAGGGAATGGGGTTGGTATACTCAGATAGACCTAAGCCTCTCAAGCAGCGTTTCTCAAGGGTTACTTGAAAAACTAGCTTGAGTTCTCCTGCGGGGGGGGGGGGGAGGAGAAATGTGAAGACTGGTAGAGATGGGTGAAGGCTGCCAGCCTAGCCAGATAGAATAGTGCAGATAATTATATCATTTGTAAATATGAATGCTGAACTTAAAGCAATGTGGCAACATTGCCATCTGCTGTAATGAAAGCTAAGTCAAACATTTCTTGTTGTTCCTTTGAAATTATTTCATCACTGCCTTTGATGTTTTACAAGTTGGCTCCAGTCCAGCTAGATGAAGACTTCCTGACTTTTGTTTTAAGGCTAAACCTAATGACCAGAATTTGCATGTGGAATGTCCTTTATTGCTCTAAGTGTAAAAGAATGTAAATGCAGTTTCTGTCAGCCTGGGAACACCAGAAAGGTGTAAAAGATGATGTAATGTTTAGCCGAACTGGAGTTTCAATTTAAACAGTGAGAACCAGAGAATATTAAGCATTTTTCTCTTGAAACATCCAACTCAGCACGGCCTTATGCTCTCTTTATTTAAGTAGCATGTTAGAACTGTGTTTTGTCCTAAAAGTAGCTAGGAATTAGAAAGTTTAGACTGAGTGTCTTTTCTGTAATGTCAGAACTGTACTACTTTGTTCATAGGTTTGTACTAGGCTAAGTGCCCTTGTGGGACATTTTAAGCATAGCCAATTGCCCCATGTAAGAATTAAACCCTGCACCTTGTGTCTGTAAGGTAAACACCTTAACCATTATGCCAACCTTCCACCCCTGATTTATTTTAAGTATTTCTGTGTGATCTCTGAACTCTCTTGACTAGCACTGACTGTGTAGCAGAAAGTATTGTCTTGTGGTTTAAATTATTTATTATTAAATATTTTAAAACCTTTAAACTGTGGCTGGTTTGTGTAGAGATAAGAAGCTCTTGAGTAGATTGCATATTTATAGAGTTTATTGTACCAAGTCACTCTAATAAGCCTTTGACTGATTAGTCACAGTTACAAATTGGATAATAATATTGCATAGTAATAATTGAACACCCTTTTAAGGGCCTTTGGGTAGCTGATAAATATTAGCTGGGTGGTGGCAAGTGGTACTACTGTATAGTCTGGGTAAAAGGGGCACAGCTGGAGAACCTGTGCTAGCCTTCCCCAGAAGTGTCTGTGTGATTGTGTAAAGTCTTATCTCAAAGTGTGTGTATCAGCTACTTGGGCAGAGACACGAAGCACTGGTTGGACAGAGAGGGTGATGGAGATTTTAGCTTGCCAAGCTAGGCTGAGATCTTGACCCTATAGCTGTGCCAGTGGGGAGTCTTACTGGGGACCTGTTGAGCAAGGGAGTGACCAGCCCCAGACTGACTGTTATCTCTGTGTGCTCTTAAGGGAAATTGCACTTTACTACATGCATTTGTTATCCTTTCCTCATATATCAGATGCCCTCTCTGGTGTTAGTGGTGAGGATTGAAGCTCCTTGATTGCTGGGCCAGGGCATGGATATCACACCAACAACTGATTTATGCAAATACTTTACAGAAGATATTGCAACTGTCTATATCAAATAGTCAGAGAACTGTTATAGTAACTGTTGCCAATTTCCTTCTCTCTGCATTTAGTCTGTATTCCAATAGCACAGAATGTTTCAGCACCTTTGTGCAAAGAGAACTGTGCTATTTCAGGTGATGGCAACAACTGACCAGGTTTTGCCATAGAACATGAACAGTCATTCATTGTCACTCAGCAACGGTGCTTGATGCCAAACTACATGCAGATGCTGAGGCAAAATAAGTTAATACTTTCTTATTGGCTATTTCTGGCCATATGTTTTGCGCGTTGCTCTATTTTTTTGACCAGATTAAATGTGTGAACATGGGGTTGACAGGAAAGTGGTGATATGAGGGGCAATCAGAGGTGAGGACACATAGGAAAGAACAGAGGGATTTTCTGGAAGAGAGGGGTGAGAACCATAGCTATCCACTTCTTCACAACAGAAATGTGGGAGTGTAGGCACAATTTGCTGAATTTGGACTGTCAACACACCAAGGGTAGGTGAGGACAACAGAATAGTGCTGTACTTACAATTGTAGCAAATCAAGTGTGTCAAGAAGACACATAGGAGAAGTGGAGAGCTATGTATGTAGCATTATATTTTTTTTGGGACAGGTGCTCATTTATTTTATTTTTTTTTTACTTTCAAGGAGAGAGGAATGTTGCAGAAGGGGTTTAGGAAAGTGAGGATCAAATAGGAAGGTTAGGTGAGGAACCAGGTGCAGACAATCGGGACTAACAAGACGGAGAAGGATAGTGATGAACACAAAAGGTTGGAGACACTATGACTGGGGATAAGTAGTGAACAACAGAGGGACACCGACATCAAGCATGAGAACAGTGAGAATCAAGTCCTCACCCTCAGAACTGTCATCACTGTCTCCTGTCTCAGTTTCCTAGGTCATTGTTTGATATGGCAGTGTCTTGGCAATATGTCAAAGGATCATTTCTACACAGATGACTTGGGCACAGAGGCCCCTTTCCATTATACCCTCCACCAGCCCTGTCAGCTCTTGGCAGTGACATAATCACCACCTCCACTACTACTACTCCTGGAGGATACCAGTACAACAGTTGCCAGTGCAGAGCTACTTGATGCATATGGGGCAGGTATGAGAGGGGTTGTGGAGGCAGCCCTGACAGCTTGGGACCATGAAGTACGGGTGTCCATGCTGCAACCTGTGGAGGGATGGTGGGCCAGTCTGCAGTGGTCAGGCTAACTCTCTGTGTTGAATGTCAGTGTTTGTAAACAGAAATGTATGACAGCATAACATTTTAAGCCACATAAAATATAACCCCTCAAAGAAAAGTGAGGGGCGAGACAAACAAAAGTGAGAGAATTAGATCCAGGGCATATCACATGACTATATAATTTCATATATAATTTCAGAAACTATAAAGTCATGATTATCCAGTCTATACACCTTAGCCACAGCTAGGTGTGATGGGAAAGTCTGACTCTGTTGTACCATTAATTAACTGCACTGCTATGAAATCAGAGAGACAACTATTTATTCAGTCTTGCAATACTGCATACAATTACAATAGCTATTAGGCTTACAGTAAGACCTGATGCATATGTACCCCCTATCTCTCTGAGGTGAGTTAACATCTCTTGGTGCACCTCCTTATTCACTGCAATGTACAACAGAAAAGAAGAGAAGAAGAGACATGAAGGCATATTGAATAACAGTCTTGATTGTGTCCTGCAGTCCATGTCATTTAATGCTGATGGGTCAGTATACTTACAAAAGTACAAGTAATCTCCATGGTATCCCCGAAGTCTCAAAACAACCCACTAAGGTGTAGTGGGTCTAAAAACAAAACAGTGTAAGAAACTTCTCTGTGTGGAAGATTTTCAGTCCATATATTTCTAGTTAATCACTGTATATTAATCATATCAGACAATAGTAGTAGAAGTAGCGAACATAAACTCATCAAGTCAAAAAGTAATAATAGAAAATATATAATTCTACAGTATTACTAAGTATTCAAAAGTAATCCAAGCAAGGCAGGCAGTCTGTTTCCAGTCGAAAATCCTTTATTAAGTACACAGACAAGCGATCCAAGTAAAACAAAAATAGAGTAATAATTTCCTCACAAGCTTTCTAAATATATATATACTTTTTATCAGGCATGGGAGTGGTTTACTGTGCTGTAAAACAAAGTGTTATTGGTACACATGTTAAATTCACATCCCTTCCCACATCAGTGTGACATTTGAGCTGGTCCTGCCCTACCTAGTAGCTGTCATAATAATATATAGCCCTAATGTACTTTAATGGTACATCTTATTTAACCAAATTATTAAGTCTGTGATTTTATACACGGCAATATACTACATGGCTGGAAATATATCAACCTTAGTTCATTTTGCGATCAAAAATTATATATAAATATATACATATACATTTTGCATGTAAAAATCAGTTTCTATTTTCATAACCTATCGTTAACAAAGATCGCTTTTGTCCTTCTAGACTTCTTCAGGTCTGTGTACAAGAACCCTAAAAACCTATATATTTGTATAATTAGTTAGTATTGTTATTACCATCATTTTGAATAAAGTGGAAAAAAGAGAACCAGAAACAAGTAAAAATATATATATATATATGGTGATGGAAACAAAATATACACTTAAATGTCAAATGATTTAAAATGGTATTTAAAACCAATTTATAGAAAAAAATAAAATAAAATACACTTAGTCATGTAAATGATGTGGCAATTTTCTAAGTTCCACTGCACTTTTAATTGAACAGTAGTAGTTTAGTCCAGGCTTTCTAAAAGAGTTCAGCTTTAATTGCCACATGAGTTCCTGTTTCTCCAGAATATTTGGGATGTCTCCTTCAAGATCACCCATGTCTATGCGATCCAGGATCTGGAGCATTTCTCCCTGGGCCTCCACTGAAAACAGGCTCTGTGGAACCTAGTCGGACTTTCCCGGTCAACAAATGATAAATAAAATTAAATAAATAAATAAATAAACTTAAAACCTGTGTGTCTTTTATGAAGAGAAAGGTGTTTGGCTAGTGCATTATTTTTACATCCAGAGCGGATTTCTGACAGATGACATGAAATCCTTCGCTTGAGTTTATTTACAGTCTTGCCCACATAGAATGCATCGCATTCATTGCACTGTGCCCTGTAAATTACTTTTTTAGTGTTACAGTCACCCCCTGCACTGGTTTTAATGATCTTATTTAAATAAGGGCAATAAAAACTATCACCTTGCTGTATAAATATACAAAATGTACAATTAGTTTCACATCTTTTAGTGCTTTTCTCTCATGGTCTAGGTTTAAATTCAACAAAACTTCTAATATTCCTGGCCTTCCTATAAACAAATGATGGGGCTTCACCTAAGATGTTAATCAGAAAAGGGTTTCCTGTGACAATATCCCAGTTTTCTTCAATAATACTTTTGATAATGTGATAATCCAAAGTGTATGTCAGGATGCAGCTATTTTTGCATTTGTTATTCTCTGTGGGATTACTTAACATTTTTCTACTGGGGAGGTTGAGTGAAGGTGCTTCAGTCCTTTTCAGTTCTATAATGGGTTCCAGGATGTTTTTTAACATCTGACTTTCATAGCCTCTCACTAGAAAATCATTCTCTAAGTTGTTCTGGTTTCTCAAAAATGGTTCCATCTCTGTGGTGATTCAAGCTAATCTATAGCCTTGGGATTTCATTACATTACACTTGTTTTTTGTAGGATGTAGACTTTTACTGTGGAGTAATAAGTTAACCCTTGTTGGTTTTCTGAATAGATCAGTGGTGATTCTGTTATTGTTGATGTCCTTGGAAATCTGCATATCTAAGAAAGTGGTTGAAGTACAGCTATGGGAAGAGGTAAACTTCAGGAAGGGGGTTGTTTGATTGAGGTAAGTGATAAAATCTCCAAGCTGCAAGGTGTCACCTTCCCACACAATAAAGCACCTTCACTCAATCTCCCCAGTAGAAAAATGTTAAGTAATCCCACAGTCAATAACAAATGCAAAAATAGCTGCATCCTGACATACACTTTGGATTATCACAGTATCAAAAATATTATTGAAGAAAACTGGGACATTGTCACAGGAAACCCTTTTCTGATTAACATCTTAGGTGAAGCCCCATCATTTGTTTATAGGAAGGCCAGGAATATTAGAAGTTTTGTTGAATTTAAACCTAGACCATGTGAGAAAAGCACTAAAAGATGTGAAACTAATTGTACATTTTGTATATTTATACAGCAATGTGATAGTTTTTTTGCCCTTATTTAAAGAAGATCATTAAAACCAGTGGAGGGAGTGACTGTAACACTAAAAAAGTAATTTACAGGGCACAGTGCAATGAATGCGATGCATTTTATGTGGGCAAGACTGTAAATAAACTCAAGCGAAGGATTTCATGTCATCTGTCAGAAATCCGCTCTGGATGTAAAAATAATGCACTAGCCAAACACCTTTCTCTTCATAAAAGACACACAGATTTTAAGTTCCAGATCCTGGATCGCATAGACATGGGTGATCTAGAAGGAGACATCCCGAATATTCTGGAGAAACAGGAACTCATGTGGCAATTATAGCAGAACTCTTTTAGAAAGCCTGGACTAAACTACTACTGTTCAATTAAAAGTGCACTGGAACTTAGAAAATTGCCACATTGTTTACATGACTATCCCCGGGATTCATGAAGCTTGCGCCAGGCGCACGCATAGAGTAGGTGTTATAACGACAAATATGGCCACCGAGCAATTCAGGTACGATCTAATTCCACGTGCACTACCGGCATACGCCAGATCTGCGCAGCCCCCAGCGTAGGTATGCAAATCACCCCATGCGCAGTGTTGCACCATGCAAATGAAGGCATATAGCGATTCATGAAGTGGTGCAGGCATAGTGTAAGCCCACGGAAATGTAAACCAAAAAACACGGTTTACATTTTCCCAAACATAACATCGGAGCTATGGAAGAGGGCCAGACCCAGGTATCACAACGTGAACATATGCCAATGGCGAAATACACAGCCAAAGGAATAAGAAAAGATGCACAACACGTAAATAACAACATTTAATGTCATGTCCACAGTAACGCACAGCAGAACCGCAGGGCATGTGTGCGGAAGCTGTAACATAAAGAAATAATATAAAAATGTCATAAAATCGCAACATAATAGAAATCAGGTTTACAGCATAACACACAATGGTAGGCATGGAACACCACAACCAAGGTGCAAGGGTTGCTAAGGGCTTGCGATAGTGTTCGGCGTGGTAACTATGAATTAGTAGTCAATGCCATGCAAATGAGGCAGATAATACTGAATCGCAAATGTCACGCCGGAGGAAGGTTGTACCATACGGCGCAGCGTTATAACACCGAGGAGTGGGTCAGAGGAGATACATGACATCTGCAGAGGGGTGTGCCACTGTAGCACTAAGCACATTGGAGCATTGCAAATCTGGCCTGTCCGTTGCTAAGCAAAGCTGCAGGAAAGGGGTGGGGAGGAATCGTTCAGTTGAGACCACACATGGTGGCCAAAAGCGCATGTGTATGAGGATGAAAACGTGCCCGAAACCCAGTAATCGGACGCATGCACCGCAAACAATAGCAGAAACAGGAAGGTCAGGGGAAGGAAAGGAAATGCGGAAATAGGATAATTGGAGTACTAATGAGCAATCAACACCAATCAACCCACGAAGACCAATCGACGGCAGCTGACAAGTCTGCTTGCAGAAACCTGCAAAACAGGATAGGGGAGGCATGTGAATGCAAAGAAAGGAGGGGAGGTATTGGATTGCAAAGATAGGAGACCTGACAGAGCAAAGCAAACCGACAGCAGACAGGCAGTAGCACACATAACGCAAGATACGCCAGGTCCAGGAAAGCACAAATGAAAGTAGGCTGCAGGATGCACGCCAGAAAATGGTAGGTGCAACGCGCAGAAATGTAAAGGGAAGGTCAAGAGGTAATCCACGGCAGGCAAATGTAATTCAACACCAAAGGCATCACAATAGTAGTTCCGGCAGTAAAACACATGACATAACCTGTAGCTACGAATGTACATACACACCCTATGACATCACTGGTGTTCACAGCACAATAGTATAAAGTGTGTAAGCACCCAACACACACCTGTGTATTCCCAAACACCGCACCATAAGTGTAAACACACGGGGAACTTTTAAAATGTACATGTTGGGAGCTGCCATAGCTGTGATTCATCAGCATGTGTTAGAGACTGACGGTGTTGTGGAGGATGATGACGACAACCACCGCAGGCCTCGGAGGAGAAGGAGAATGTTCAGACCAAGGGTAACCTACTAGGGGCTACATGACCTGGAGATAGTAGAGCGTTACAGGGTGGACAGGGACATCTTACAGCAAATAGTGGAGCTGTGCTGGCCACGCCTGAGAACCAGAAACAACAGAGGGGAACCCATCCCAGTGGACACGAAGGTATGTGTAAGCCTGTGAATACCGGCCACAGGTACCTTTCAAAGGCCAACTGGGGATATAATGGGTATCTCACAGGCATCAGCATCCAGGGTACTACACCAGTTCCTGGATGCCATGTTACCACATGCCAATGAGCAGATATACTTCCCCAGAACTCAGGAGGAGTTGGCCAGCAATATGCGTCACTTCCACCGTGTGGCACAATACCCGGAGGTACTGGGTGCAATAGACTGCACGCACATACAAATCAAGTCACCACCCGGTGAGCAGGGTATGCGCTACATAAACCACAAGGGATTCCACTCCATCAACTGCCAGGTCGTGTGCAATGCCCAGGGCATTATCATGGATGTGTGTGCTGGCAGCCCTGGAAGCTACCATGACTCCCATATCTGGCATGCCTCACAGCTGTATCAGGTATTTGTCAGGGGGGACATCCCACATGGCCATCTCGTGGGGGATGCTGGATATGCACTGGAGCCGTGGATGATGACTCCCATCAGAAATGCACACACACCAATGCAAGAACGCCGTAATGAGGCACACACACAAACCAGAATCATCATAGAGCGTGTGTTTGGGATGCTGAAATCACGGTTCCGGTGCTTGGATACATCTGGTGGAGCCTTGCAGTACTCTCCAGGCACGTGTGCCCACATCGTCATAGTATGTGCCATGCTACATAATATGATCCTGCGGAAGCAGCTGCAGCAGGGACAAAATGGTGAAGGTCCTCATAGCCCACCGCAATTGCCAAGGACAGTACAGACACAGAGGGATTCAGACCATGAACACACTGTGCCAGCCCCAGTAGGCAGATGGAGGCGTGCCCAATATGCCTACGCCTTGGCAAAGAGGGAACGTATAGCACATACACTGACCGTGTAGGCCCCTACGGACTGACACCTCTCCACCTGCACACACAGTAAAATGGATGGCACACAAACATGACCACCTGTAAATTGTAATGTATAGGTGGCCCAATGTGTGACTCCTACATAGGCAGCCCTCAAACATTGTAAACACAACAGCCAGTACAACACGGAATGCCAACACCTGAACAGTACATGAGTCTTACAGCATATGGTGGTGCTGTGTGCCTGTCACGTTCCCCGCCAGATATAGAGATATATATATATATAGATATATACATATATATATATATATATATATATATATATATATATATATATATATATATATATATATATATATATATATATAGATATATATATATATATATATATATATATATATATATATATATATATATATATATATATAGATAGATAGATAGATATATATATATAGATATATATATATATATGTACACATATGCATATATATAATACAGATAGAAAGGGCAATAGAGGGATATATGGTGATATAGATGGATTCAGCAATATCTGCAAATATGATAGATAGTTCAACGACATTCATAACATCTTGGAGGTCCAAATAAATAGGATACCGCCAACCATGGAATGTGTAACATACCGACATACGTAACCACGAGGCTGAAAGACCGATAGAACACAGTACCGGAACAGTACATCCGCGAGTAATAGTATGATGATATGAAGGGACGGTTAGTCACCGCTGACAGTGTTGCGGTCCATGTAGGTACTGTGTTCAACCGTGTCTGTGAGTGCCGTAGTCTGTGTAAGTGTGCGTTGAGGGTGCCGTGTGCATTTCTGTGTGACTGTAATGTGTGTGTGTGTCCACAACATGTGTATGTTGGTGCCAAGTCAGAGGCAGACCAGTATGGTAGGTGTGGGTATAGCTAGCCGTAGGCATACGGTAACTACCTGTACCACAGTAGGAGGGACATCCCCACCCTGGGCAAGTGTGTCCTGACATAAAACAGTACAAAGGGCAAATGTCCAAGATGGTAGGACATAAATATGTCCCATATATAATGTAACAGTCGTATTTAATAGTTATGCCTGTATGTAAGAAACTTAGATGTTACATGCAATATGATAAGTATCCAAAGTCACAACAATAGGTATGTAGTGAGGATAAAAGTATGTGCTACCTGTGTACTAACCGTGGCTATGTGTTGGCCTGTAAACACTGCTTTGTGTCCCGCAAGTGTCCAACAATGGCCATATGATAAGGTGGCAACCCATGGCAAACAGGCTCTTTTAACAACACAACCACAATGACTGCAAATATCTGGGACAGAAATACAAGGGATAGCTGTCACCTACACATATCCCCTGACATATTGCTGCAATTACGGAGGTATACAAGTAGCAAGCTCACCTGCAGACGATATAGAAACCAATTAACAATGGCCCAACGTACAATCCCGTAACATAAGTCTACTAACTGTTAGCTCTCTAATCAGGGACGGAGCCCACACACATATATACGGATTATGTAGAAATGCAGGGCCCACAAACCGTATATGTTACGTACAGCCACCGACATCCCCCACACTAGAAACTAAAGCAATACAAACTGTAATAGCAGCACAAACATCCAGTCAGTCAATTACATCTGCAGAACCCTCAACATACCGTGTGAGAGACACAATTAAAGGCGACATGCAAAATTGCAGGCGTTGTATAATGGAACAAACAGCCATGTTACAGGTATTGATTGCAATACTCCGTTAACAGACGTCGGGATGACAGGTACACCCACATGTTGAACCAAATACTCTACCTGTCACACACAATCCATGGGGGACATGAATCCAAACTATACTTGTCTCCATGCATAGCAGTTGCAGTTACTCATAACAAAACACAATACAGACCGTCTCCCCGAAGGTAGGGCAAATAGGCAACGCCCAAGTGGAGAATCCAATTATACCCCACTGTCGCCTCGTAATGTGCGAATGGAGTAGCTGCACAGCTGATATGCAAGTAATTAGTCACTCAGGAACATCAATTGGCGGGAAGAATCCACATGTTTCAGGTATCGACATATATAAGGATGACTTGCCAGACATTCAAACCGTATGCTCATACCAAAAAACAGTTGAAACACTGTGAGAGAGATAGGAACGAAATGCCGTAACGACAACAAGGTATGTAGAACGCCCGATATGTAAGGTTATGTATAGCATGATCTGTATTAATTAGTTTTACTGTATGTATAGCCTGGTTTGCATTAATTAAACGTGTCCGCAATGCATAAAGTGGGGAAAGGTATTGATGTAGTGATGTCTTGCTGAGCATACTAACGCTTGTAGAATCTGTGCGGCCAGCAGTAGGACACAAGGTGCACAGCACAGACACCAGAAGGGATGCTTCATGAGACCATTAAACAGAACAATGCCATACAACCCGCCGTCAATGGTAGGGTATGTCCAACAAGGACGTGCCATAGCAGGGGATAGTATATGTTGATATACTGTCACAGCACGCATGTGTATGGGTAAATAACGTTAATGACATATGTAAGCTGGTCCCGCTGAGCAAGTATGCTTTGCATCATGGGATACTATGTGAAATATGTGTAATGTATAGTATTATAGGTAGATATGACAGATATTCTACACAGCATAACAGGCATATCATGCATACCACAGGTATCGTCTATTGGTATGTACAATAACAGGATACATATGGCCTGTAGGTATGGGACATAGTAATAGCATGATAGCTAAACTAAATGGAAGGGCTACCAAGTAACCATGCACAAAGGACATGTAATAGCTGCACAGGTGCATAGTGGGGTACTATGCAGTCTGTCAAGTCCATGTGTAAGCACAACTACAGTGTTCACACTAGTGGCACCTCTCCAGGGTAGTGTCCTGTGAAGAGCAGAGCCAGGTGTCACCTGCACCACTGCACAGTACAGCCACTGCAGTGATCCCAGGCCTACATGTGTCTCCCAACCACCAAGGGAGGTATCACATGAACAGTGCTACTGAATGTCCCTGCGTGATGTACAGAGGACTTATGTTCCACAGCATGGTGAGTGTCCTGTTTGGGAATGTAACCCAGAAGCACATCCCACTCATTGTGGCGTGTGTGCACATATCCATGAGCATGTTGCTCACAGTGGCCTCTGCTTATGTTGCGTATGAGAAGTATATCCATCAATAATGTTGTGGACATGGGCCCTGTCTGATCAGCAGAGGTCACCCCTGAGTATGTAGTATGCAAATGTGTACAGATGTAGTGTCCATAGTGCAGCCGCATATTTAAACTGTCGGAGCTCAGTAAACGTCATGGCGTGTTAATGTTGTGGCATGTAAAGCTGTAGCTGTTGTGTAAGGTACACCCTAAATGGGGTGGTGTACCCTTGAATGTGTGTAGATGTCTTGAGTTCAGAGGTACAATGGGTGCCTATGTACCAGTTACACACCCAGTACAGATAGTTGTGGCCATGTAGGAGGATATCCATGACACAGTGGCTATACGGTAACCACAGGAGTGGGTGCGACATATGTGTGCACTGCAAACATGTACAATGTGATATGTATGTAGGGGACTACCATCCATGTGATAGTCAGTGGGTGAATGGTGTAATGCAAAGGTGATGTGCATGCACCTTGTGTCATGCAGCTTGATGCCATGATAGTCATATTATGTATCTGTCACAGCGACACCCGTATGGTTGGAGTCAGTATCAGCTGGTGGAGCAATCATGGCACCTGGTATGTAGGAGTTCTAAAGCTAGGCAGGGAATGTCCCCTGTGCCAGCCTGTTCCACAGGGAAGCATATACTTAACATGAGGGGCCCTATGACTGAGGAATGTGGTATGCCAAAGTACCTGACATGTAGTAGGTACTATGGTATGCTGGACTCACGTTGTGTCCTGTCCATGAGCCACATAGCATAACATCCTGAGACACAGGGTACGATGTGCAGGTGGATGTGTATGTTGTCAATACCAGAATGGGGAATGGTGCTGAAAGGCAATGAGAGGACAATGTAGGATGTGTGGACTCCCGTACCATCAGCAACTGCCCTGGTAACTGTATGAAAGGAGTCCACCATGTGTAGGGGCCATGCTCTGGCCTTAACAAGCCCAACCCGGGTGGCAGCAGAGGACGGGAGACCAACAATGTCTCTGAGAATGACGTCCTTGACGATGTGCCCCATAGCCACGCAGAACAGTTCAGTCAGGTGTGTAGGACTATAGTCCAACTCGTGCAATGTGGTGCCACCTGTGTGTAGTGTGATAAATGCTGCTGTGTGCCATTCAGGGTCTACAATGTCTGAAACAAGGCTATTACTGAATATGGTGGCCTAGTGGGGAGACAAGTAATTCAGAGGTTGGTGGATATCACAGCCTGGGATGTTGGAAGGTGACATGGGGCCAGTGTCCCAGGACACATAGAGTGTAGGTCAGTACTGTGTAGGTGTGACCACAGGGACACCACAATGTTCATGTATGGATTGCGGCCCTGTAGTGAGTGAGAGGGTGTACTGTCAGCATTGAATCCATCCTCCAGCATGTTGCCAACAATACCTGGGTCTGCAATGTTCCTGAGTGACTGTTGTATGTGACAGCAGATGTGCGTGTTGCCATCGAATACTGACATACCACCATAATGCCTGGTGGTACACCCCGGAATGTGTGGCAGTCATGTTTACGTAGCTAGTCTTGGAGTATGTGATGAGAGACCCTGTGGCCCTACCACGGCTGACCAGTGAGCCACCCCACACATGGGAATGTACACCACTGTGCAACAGCCTACACCTGTTGTTGTACATCATATGTCTGTGGAACATGACCACCAGAGTGGCGTCTGTTATCTTGTGTGTACCATCATGGCTCTGTGTGGAATAGCATGATCCATGCAGTTGTGTACATGCTAATTAAGTGCACTGGGGTATGTGTCAGCATTTGTATGTGCATTGTCCATCTGCACGGGTGTCATGATGTTAACAACCATTGTCAGCAGACGTCTGTAGTAGGTGTAGTAGTACACATGTACTGTGTATGCTGTGATGGGTGTGTTTCCGGGATGTGGCTAACAAGGTAGATTAGCATATGTTCGGAATCCACCAATGAGGGGATAACCCCAGGTGTGTAACACCAGTCACATGGTGGTAGTGTTCATGCCAAGAGTAATGTAGGTCTTGGAGGTGGTGTGTATGTGTTGATCCAGCAGAGTGGAGGGTATGACTCATGGATGTGTCGGTACATGAGTGGCTATCCCAGTGAAGTGTGGGGTAGTGTCAGTCACACATCAGTAGTAGCTGAGGCCCACTGTCCACTATACCACCATAGACGGTATGTTACCCGTGGGGTATGATGTTGACTCTGTCACTTGTTACAATGTGTATAGTGGTCCCGGACACAGTTAGTTGCACGTGGAGCACCTCTGATGCATTGTGCTAAGCAACTTGCCAGGATGTGTGCAAAACATAGTGGGATATGGGAACCCCTCAGCTGTGGGTGTGCCGGTCCAGGTATGTGCCTGGAAGGTATGGTCCGTCTATAACCTGTCATTGCAGGTGTGCTCTGCAGAGCCTACAGGCAGGTCCCAGTCACTGCAGAGATGTTGGAGTGGTGCACTATAAGGTGTGCCTTGCCTGCGTGCGTCACAGGGGAAGATGCAAGCAATGTGTCACATGACCCCATGTCACGCATGCCAGTTACCGCCCTGCCGGTGACAGTTATAGGAAACTGTGCAGGACAGGCAGTATAGCAGCAGCAAGAGCCTAGCATGTGAGCTGTACTCCCAAGGCCGACAGGTGCAAGTCATCTGTGCCACAGCATTGTGTTTGACCAGGACAGTCATAGCGGACAGATACCACATGCCTGTGGAATGACAATAGGAGCATAGGCAACTGTTGAAGTGACACAGTTGGTCATTGTACAGTGGTATTGTGTCTGGCCGAATGCAAAATGCTCCCCAGGGCTAGGCCCACACCCTCAGGGCTATAAGACTGGTGAGCTATTGCATGTCCCTGTACACGTAGTCTGTGAAGTGGCATCACAGGGCAGTCACACTAACATGGCGAATGACAGACATATCGTACCTGGTGAGGTGTGGCATGGGTGCATAGGTTATGTTGCAGAAGTAGTTACCCGACAGCAAGATGTAAGCGACTAATGCCTTGTGTAGCCTGCTGTGTGGAACTGCAGTGTGACACCCTACAGAGTCAGCTATGACTGGTGTGTTGTGAATGTTATAACACACTATTGGCTGTATGTGGTGGGCACACATGAGTCTGTGGGCTATAAGCTGGTGATGTTGTCTTCCATGATGGGGGCTACCTCTGGTGCCTACAGTGAGTATGGAGACGTACTGCACAGGTTGTCCTCATAGGTGTGGTCAGTGGTGTAGATTATGTGAGACTATGTGATGGGTGGGGTGTGTTGCGAATGTTACACATCCCCAAATGACTGTCAGGTGCAGTCAGGGTTGGTGACAGCATTACCCCCAGCCATAGCTGTCAGCCTCCTGTCCCCAAAATAAAGAACATTAGCCCTCATACAGTGTGACAAATGGGCGAAACGTAGAACACTTACAACTGGCTTACTAACAGCGTCAACTAGGAAGGGCATATGATGGCTAAAATAGGCTGGTGTTATGTATAAAACAGATATTCCAATGAATTACTATGATTCTCATCTATCTAGCCATGGCTAGCAGGTAAACTATGTACAACAATGAATGTGTGACAGACCCTTCCAATGTGGAACCTTGAGGAACATGCACCTTTTAGAACCCCAAATGAGGTACGTTCCCCGTAATGAGGTACACCTGAGAGCTATGGGCCCAGCACGGCTGCAGACGTGCATCCCCCACAGGCTGTAGTGTCGTATGTTGGGAAGTGAGCATTGAATGTGTACATGAGACAATTGCTCTACTGCCACATGTACGACATATCCCTCATATAGACAGGCAGTAGCACTGGTACGTGACAGTTGGACATGCCTGCATTTACAACCATGTCCCACAGGATATGTGCGTTACATGTGTACAACAGCTGTCGTACCTTAAGCAAGCTGGGAAGTGTAGGACAGCCAGTGTACCTGTGGGAAATGGTGTGGAATGGGCGCTATAGTAATCATTAGCTCATGACATGCTCACATGTTCTGAACAAGTGCCTAGCATGACCATACAATACAGATAGGGTGTTGGATAATATCAACCCACAAGTGGTGATGACAGTCATTTAGGGTGGCACCGCACTATAACCCTGCTGAGTATGGTGTGCATGTCCATGAACCATTAGCACTGTAGATGTTAGCAGTACAGATGTACAAGATAGCACGGATATTTGATTACAAATACATTTGCATGTCACAGGTGTGTTCCAGCAGTGGCCTGTTGACATACCCACAACTACAAAAGGTGCAAGAGTGACATGTGCACAGCACATCTGTGCCATATACAGTAGAACAGGGTTAATGTGTTGTACCCCACCCTCATTGTAGCCCATACCACACACACAAATGTTAGGCATCTGTGTATGTAAGGCTGTGAATGGCCATGACCTATCAGTTTAGCTGTGTCAGTGTTGTGAACAACATACAGAATGGGCTGTGTATGTGAGGTGTGTGACATATGTGCACCGTCTGATGGATGATACCAGCAGTGTCACCGCTAGGTGAACATCACTGTACCCATAAACTGCTACCTAGGCTGTGGTCAACATTATGGACACTGTGTAAGGGATAGTGCTGTGCAGTGCACCCCCGACATGGTGACGTCTCCAGGCCCCTTAGGTAGTCATCTGAGGTACCCATGTCATGTCAGGGTGCCATCCATGAGCACGGAGATCAGTGGCCAGGCGTATACAGCACTGTGGTGACCAATATTGGATCACATACCATCTGTAAGGGGTAATGGCTATGCATGGATGTGCGATAACAGCCTTCACAATCCACACCTCCACTATGCAGCATGCCGTCTACCTTGCAGAAGGACATTTGCTACACCATGATGATGGACATGCGACATGTCCATATCCTGATCTATGTGACATATGTCATGGACAGTCACCGTCCTAATACTAGGATCGTCACAGGCTGGACAGATCCCTGTGCCACATATGTGACATACTCCCACCATACCATGCAACCCTGTCCATCAAAGCTGCAGATGTCATCCCAGTCATACATGGTGTGATGGCCGCATGGTAGATGTACTATCAACTGACTGGATCAGTAATGTGGCACTGATGCAGCTTGCGGTGGCACAATGGCCATCTGTAACAGTGTGGAAACCGTGCCCGCACATGCTATGGTTGATGACCATCCCTGCGAATGTCGTCTATCAATTGTCCCATGTCTATCACATATGTAATACAGGCAATCCATGTCAGGATGTTGAACAGTTGTACAGTGCTGTGTAGATGTACATGGCAAAACATATGCATGTACAGGTGTCCATGCGTATGTGTGCATTGTCACTGCTCAAGTCCATTCCGGCTGTGTCTGTGTTGATATGTGACATATACACAGCATCCAGGTCAACAGTAGTACCGTGGACACATCGAGGCATGTGCAGATAGGTAAGAACACAAGTGCAGACAAATAGACATGCCCACAGCAAGACAGCATGTACATGGAGTATGAACACTGTAATGAGGTGACACACATATATGGTGATGATATCCAATGCATAATGGGTGTGACATGTGTGACACAAACATGTCAGTCATGTCAGTGTCATGGTGCTTTGCAAAGATAACTGTGCAGATGCAGTAGATGTCATAGAAATGTATGTGCAGCAGTATCTCTGTACATCTCTGAAACTGTGACCTGTCACCATCATTATGTTTTACAGATAATGCCCCGTACATGCCTCCCAGCATACACCCGCCAGGAGGATGATGTCCTCATCCCACAGCTCCATGACAACTATGACTTGTTGTTCAGCCATGTGCCACAGCATGCCCAGCAGCGGGATGACCTGTGGCAGGATCTACACAGGAGGGTGAATGATGTGGGTGGCCATAACCGCACCTACCAGCAGGTGCGCAGACACTGCACGGACCTGATACAACATGCAAAACAGCGTGCCACTGCAATCGCCAGGGAACAAGGTGGAACAGGTGGTGGGCCACCAACCCAGCCCCCACTCACACACACCGAGGAGCTACTGGCCAGTCTGGGGACACCCAGGGAACAGCATCCAGAAACACTAGCTGCCATCGTGGAGGTGGGTGTCTCCCAACCAATAAGCCTGGAGTTGCCTGGTCAGTCAGTAATGCACATATGGCTATTATATCCCATGTAGTTGCATGTGTCACTGTAAATAATGTAAAGTAACAACATATGCCAGGTATGTGGACACACATGCTGCATACTACAGTATGCTACGTTGTGTATGCACACATGTGCATACTATATGCTATTACACAGGTGAATGTGTGCACATGCACAGTGCAACCTGTGGCTGTCATACAGTCATGGATAATGTTCATACTGGTGTGTCACCTCTATACAGGTACCTCTGGCATGCCGCACAGACATGGGTCCGTTGCAGGTGAGACTGTCATCAGTATCAGGCATGTTACAGTGTAGATCTATTTGCCATGTGGCCAGTTAACACTTGCACACCTGTTGTTTGTTCCAGTCACGATATACAGGTTGCACCACCATGCATTCACACATGCCACCCATGTGCAATATATTCACACGTAATGATACACAGACATGCAACCACAGTACTTGTCATTTCGACATGTGTGGTCAGCTGTGCATACAACGGTGGAGGTGTTCTACAATGGAGGCATATGTAGTATGCATTGGAACAACATGTGTAGTACGCACACAGTACCACACAGTGAGCTGTGATATGGGCAGCCCACAAGTGTCACCATTGTGTCATATGCCCCTGCATCAGGTGCACACATTGTGATGTGCCACCTGACATGTCCCAGACATGTAGTGTTCTGTCTGCAATATTGTCACACTATCACATGACCTATACCCCACATACCAAACATACAACCCGTTGTCTGCATAAACCTGTGGAATGTGACATATCTGACATGTATGGGTGTATGTCATATGGGACTGCACAGACATGTGGAGAAGATGCCCATCACACACAATTGGCCACCACATGTGCACACATGGCCATGGGGGATGGCCAGAGACATGTAGCCATACAGTACATGGGATGTGTATACACCCTGTTGCACATTGTCCACACATGGTCCAATTATAGCCTTAGTTGACCGATTATACAGTTGATGTGGTACAGTGGACAACCTAAAAGCCTGTGCACAGCTACTGGAGGTGTCACTGAAGTCTACCATATACGATCTGTCGAACATCACAACTGTGTTGCAGTTATGGCTATGCAATGTGTACATATTATGCATTCTACAGCAACATACATGCCTCATGTTGCCATGCAATGGCACAGTGTCTGTACTTCACACTGTATAGCAATGTAGACGGCTCACACTACCCTCCCGTGCTCATGCACATTTGCTAAACATGCATTCTATCTGTAGAGCATACACACAACACTGCAATGTGAAGCCCATTATGATGCTGTACATGTGTCAGGACACCATTGTGTCAAACATGTATGCATGTTAATGCACATGTCAGCAAATTACATGTCAAGGTCACGTCAGCCATGTGTACTGTTATCATGTTCTGGGCCACATGGTGTATCACGGGGATGCATGCATACTACCATGATTGTGTGAACTGCATGGCTACTGATATGACACCTGCTTGCTGTAGTGTGCACCCCAGGGAGGTATGCTTACTAACACTATTAATGTCTGAGCTGCATGCCCTCTGCTCTATCGCAGGCATGCTGCATGCCATCTGACAAATCACATGCATGGTGTGTCTGTGTGTCTGTGTGTGTCTGTGTGTGTGTCTGTGTGTGTGTGTGTGTGTGTGTCTGTGTCTATTGTACTTTACAGTATTTCTTTGCATTCACAGGTGATGTAGGTGCGTTACCCTCCTGCGATCCATCTGATGTTAGTGTCCCCACAGGTACTAGCGGTGATGAACATATGCATGAGGTACAGGCAGGGTTGTCAGGGGCTGAATCTGTACCAATGGTTACCATCCCAGCTATGTCCCCCTCTTCCCCGCACACAGTTCTGCTGCCAACACATACCGCATCACCGGTGGCCATAGAGGAAGGACAGTCAGCGTCTGTTGGCATGGAACAGGAACATGTGGTGGCTACAGAAGGTGTGTCTACACACCATAGTGTCAGTGTAATGACTGCAGATGTGCCACACAGGCATGTGGCCGGTGCTGCTCATAGGAGGACCTTTGGCAGACATGCACCTGCAGGACAGAGCGCAGCAGCTGGTATCACCACACGCATGTTCCAGACTGTAATGGCGGCACAGGCACATGCTGAACGGCAGAACAGAAAAGGGCAGAGGCTGCAGAGGGCTGCTATCCATACCCTAAATGACAACATCCAGGCATTGGCAAATGCTCAACAGCAGATTGCTAATGTTCTGGATAGGCGACTAGGTGAAATGGTTGGAATCCTTGATTGAGGCATGGCAATCCGCGAGCGGGAGCTGTCTGTGCTGCGACACCTGGTAGGAGTGTGGCGTAGGCCATGTGGACGTAGGCCAGCAACACCACCTAGTATAGGTCGACGTGAACGTGCCAGCTCACATGCCCGCTCCCATAGTGCCGGTAGCAGTAGCAGTGCAGCTGCTGCTGCGCTGTCAACACCAGGACACAGCAGGCCACATGGACGTGGCCCTGGACGGTCTCAGCGGGGACATGTTTCCAGTGAACATGTGTCGTTGGACAGTAGCCACTCTGTACCTCCACCTGGTAGTGCCCGTGCAACCCCAGGCAGGCACAGGTCATGTGGCCATGGACGGACACAGTGAGCTGTACAACCTGCACTGTACAATCTGGGGCTATCAATTATACCCTGTGTAAGCATCACAAATGGCAGAACTGTGTACACACATACACGCACACAGCAAACACAACTGTAGGGCTCCACAACATCCACATGCATTCTGCACAGACATGTCCAGCCAACTCACTGGACCTTACACACATGATGTTATCCACTGGTGCAGCCTATGCCCCTGGCAAACATGTCACCCTGTGCATATGATGAAGCCTGTGCCACATCCCTGTCATCCACACCATTGGTGCAGGGTTATGCACAAATATTCTGATGCACAGGGTGAACAGCATAGTGAGAGGTGTATGTAATACCTGTGTATGCATAGTGAGGGATGTGTATGTTGCAGTGGTTGTGTGCAGCCTATGCCCCTGGCAAACATATCATCCTGTGCATATGATGAAGCCTGTGCCACATCCCTGTCATCCACACCATCGGTGCAGGGTTATGCACAAATATTCTGATGCACATGGTGAACAGCATAGTGAGAGGTGTATGTAACACCTATGTATGCATAGTGAGGGATGTGTATGTTGCAGTGGTTGTGTGCAGCCTATGCCCCTGGCAAACATATCACCCTGTGCATATGATGAAGCCTGTGCCGCATCCCTGTCATCCACACCATCGGTGCAGGGTTATGCACAAATATTCTGATGCACAGGGTGAACAGCATAGTGAGAGGTGTATGTAACACCTGTGTATGCATAGTGAGGGATGTGTATGTTGCAGTGGTTGTGTGTGAATACTGAGTTGTGTATGTGACATAGGTTGTGTACTGTCGACATGCACCAGTCACTCCATGTAGTGCAGGTGCAGCATGCATTGTGATGTGTTCACGGTATGTGTCTCGGTTTCATCTGTAGCACCATGTTGGTTGTGATACCCTGGTTCCCTCCTATGGTGTACTTGCATGTGCCTACAGGTAGCAGTGTTTGCAGTCCCCCACGTGTAACTGTGGAGTACACACAGGCACGTCTGGCAATATCAGCATGCTACATGTACCTTCATCCTGACTGTTGAACACACAAACATGACACAGATGTCCGCACATATACTGCACCTGATGCATGTGGTCGGCGCCACAGGCTACACTGGACAGAGACGTGACATACATAGCAGGACACATTATAGGTATGGTGACATGGTGCAGGGGTTGTACACAGCGGCCTGGCCAATGATGATGTGAGGTGTCACTTGGTAGCTGGAGGCCACACTGTGCAGCAGTAGGACCCTGTAACAGTACATGAACATGGCCGCAGTCACAGGGTGTACACCACTATAACGCACACCACATAGTGTGCAGCTGGGGACCCTTGCCTTTGTGGTCATCACCCTCACAGTACTATGCACCCACACGATGTGTCACAGAGAAGGGACATGCACAGGTAGCCAGTATGGCTGGGACCTATGGCATCAACAGGGTTGTGCAATGCATCACCATTACGGGTTGGTCAACACGTGGGGCCAGTGATAATTTCCCACCGTATATTAGCATACACACCAACACCAAGCACCAGACATACATACAGACACACACACACTGTGTTGACCACACATGTGTATACGGACAGCCGA
The DNA here is from genome assembly GCF_019279795.1 of Protopterus annectens. Lineage (NCBI taxonomy): Eukaryota > Metazoa > Chordata > Ceratodontiformes > Protopteridae > Protopterus > Protopterus annectens. The sequence continues at coordinate 1,890,348,862 of NC_056726.1, forward strand.
TGTGTGTGATGCACCTCACCGGTGAACGTCATGCTTCCCACACTGACGTATGTACAGTCCTCTACAATGGTGTACAGGGATGTGTAGCAACTGGGACATATTCCCCTCGATATGTGGCATCCCTGGTCACACATTCAGACACACATGGCAGTGCTGGGAATGATACACCAGCCATATGATGACACGTTTGATGGACATGCAGCAGTATTGATTGCATTATGTGTACCAACGCTATATCTGGCAAATGTGCTGCTATATACACACGAGAGGTTGTAGGTGTTACAGGTGCCATATGACATATAGTTGTTAACACCTGACCGCTGTGTATGCATTATGTCAGCACCGTCACGTAACAGCGACATAGCGTACAGTTAGCACATGGCATGATAGGATGGTGTGTGACACAACTGTGAGCCACCCCTGCACACATACATCTAGACAGGTGGTTCACCACGTTATGTACACACATCCCTCCATACGTGCTGTTTGTATGTCACCGTATACAGATGTCAATGATGGGTCTGCATTGCGTCTGCATGTCGTAGGTAGGTGCAACTATGTTACGGACATTGGCCACTGCACATGCATGTTTGCTGCATGCACAGTACAGATGTCACATGTGTCTCCTTTTGCCATGTTTGTATGCATTGCTATTGTTGGACATGTGTGTTGACATACATAACACATGGACTGCGGTATGATATCACAGGTGTCACAGGCGACCAGTACAAGGGTATGTGTCCCAGTCAACACTGCTACCCCCTGTAGTGTGAGAATTCAACAGACATGGGCCCACATTCAATTCGCGTGTGTAGCATTGATTAGGCCAGTGTTATGCATGAGGTACATCAAAGGCCATGTATGTATGTGTTGTGTGTGCAGTCCATGCACACATCCACACAATCACATGTATGACATACCCAGATGTGTGTTCACTGGTGTACATCAACAGTCAGGTGTCACAGCTGTGTAATGGCCATGGTATGTCTTGAGCCGACCTGTTCATGTATACTGGTATCATTGCAATGCATAACACCTGTTGGTTCCATGTTGGTACGTGTGTACTCTGCACAGCTGGTGTACACCGCTGTACAGCCCAGTGGTCATGTGTCACATAGTGTTGTTGGACCATAAGGCTGTGTAGTGCTGCACCAACAACATGGTGTTGACTTGACAGCTACAGTGTACACTGCAGTGTGTACGTGTGTGACCTGCACCTGTGACAGCTGTGATGGCAGCTGTGTGTGTACAGGTCACTGCATGTGTGACCGCCCTGTGCGTGAGGGCAGTTATACCTTACTGTGCCCTTCTGTGTGCACACTCCATCTGCATGCAAGATTGCCCTTTGCAACAGCTAAGTGTGTGAGCATGCCCAGTACGCCGTTGTGTAGATGGACAGACAATACATTCCACACTGTGCCCCTCCGTGATTAGACTCCATGTGCATGCAAGATGGCCCTTTGCAACTGCTACATGTGTGAGCATGCCCAGTACGCCGTTGTGTAGATGGACAGACAGTACATTCCACACTGCGCCCCTCCGTGATTAGACTCCGTGTGCATGCAAGATGGCCCTTTGCAACTGCTAAGTGTGTGAGCATGCCCAGTACGCCGTTGTGTGGATGGACACACAGTACATTCCCCACTGCGCCCTTCCGTGATTAGACTCCATGTGCATGCAAGTTGGCCCTTTGCAACAGCTAAGTGTGTGAGCATGCCCAGTACACCATTGTGTAGATGGACACACAGTACATTCCAAACAGACGTGTGATACTAAGCGTGTGGGCATGGCCATTGACATCCTGTATAGCCATGGTGGTCATCCAGGCACCAGATGTCCAATTTCAATGTCACAATGGATGCCTACATTGAACACACTTGTTGCTCTCTCGAAGGGTGTACTGTCTGTGGCGTATCCCGTATCTATTCAGTGTTGTTGTGCTCCGTAGATATTTAGTTGGCCCGTTGACAGCACTGGCGTGTTTGTGTACGTCTACCTTGGGACGGTAATATGCTTTCAGACCGCTCACTCTCTAAACATTCCCTATCGGCATCTTTGCCTTTGCGGATGATGTCACCCACCTAGAAGTATGCCTCTGGGAGTGCTGTGTTCAGTAATCTCTGTAGCGCGTTCTGTAAATGCGTAATGCTGTAGTGTGTTAGAGTAGGTAGGTGTGTGTTCAACTCCCGGCCCTTCCAAGTTTGTGTGTGTGTGTGTGTTTCCAGCTGCCTGGGGACACAGTAAAGCTTTTAGATGCCTCACAACACATACATTCCTTATCGGCATCTTTGCCTTTGCAGATGATGTCACCCACCTAGCAGTATGCCTCTGGGAGTGCTTTGTTCAGTAATCTCGGTAGCGCGTTCTGTAAATGCGTAATGCTGTAGTGTGTTAGAGTAGGTAGGTGTGTGTTCAACTCGCGGCCCTTCCAAGTGTGTGCGTGTGTGTGTTTCCAGCTGCCTGGGGACACAGTAATGCTTTTAGATGCCTCACAACACATACATTCCCTATCGGCATCTTTGCCTTTGCGAATGATGTCACCCACCTAGAAGTATGCCTCTGGAAGTGCTGTGTTCAGTAATCTTGGTAGCGCGTTCTGTAAATGCGTAATGCTGTAGTGTGTTAGAGTAGATAGGTGTGTGTTCAACTCCCGGCCCTTCCAAGTGTGTGTGTGTGTGTGTTTCCAGATGCCTGGGGACACAGTAATGCTTTTAGATGCCTCACAACACATACATTCCCTATCGGCGTCTTTGCCTTTGCGGATGATGTCACCCACCTAAACGTATGCCTCTGGGAGTGCTGTGTTCAGTAATCTCGGTAGCACGTTCTGTAAATGCGTAATGCTGTAGTGTGCTAGAGTAGGTAGGTGTGTGTTCAACTCCTGGCCCTTCCAAGTGTGTGTGTGTGTTTCCAGCTGCCTGGGGACACAGTAATGCTTTTAGATGCCTCACAACACATACATTCCCTATCAGCGTCTTTGCCTTTGCGGATGATGTCACCCACCTAGACGTATGCCTCTGGGAGTGCTGCGTTCAGTAATCTCGGTAGCGCGTTCTGTAAATGCGTAATGCTGTAGTGTGTTAGATTTGGTAGGTGTGTGTTCAACTCCCGGCCCTTCCAACCAAATGTGTGTGTGTGTGTGTGTGTGTGTGTGTTTCCTGCTGCCTGGGGACACAGTAAAGCTTTTAGATGCCCCACAACACATACATTCCCTATCGGCGTCTTTGCCTTTGCGGATGATGTTACCCACCTAGAAGTATGCCTCTGGGAGTGCAGTGTTCAGTAATCTTGGTAGCGTGTTCTGTAAATGCGTAATGCTGTAGTGTGTTACAGTAGGTAGGTGTGTGTTCAACTCCCGGCCCTTCCGTGTGTATGTGTGTGTGTGTGTGTGTTACCAGCTGCCTGGGGGCACAGTAATGCTTTTAGATGCCTCTCAACACTTACATTCCCTATCAGCGTCTTTGCCTTTGCGGATGATGTCACCCACCTAGAAGTATGCCTCTGGGAGTGCTGTGTTCAGTAGTCTCGGTAGCGCGTTCTGTAAATGCGTCATGCTGTAGTATGATAGGGTAGTTAGGTGTATGTTCAATTCCCAGGCCTGCCAGATGTGTGTGTGTGTGCATGCTCCCGTCTGCCTGGGGACTCAGGTTATGCTTTTAGACGCTTCGCAACACAGATGTATCCTGCTGACGTCTTTGTCTTTGCGGATGTTGACATGCACCTAGTAGAATGCCTGTGTGTCTGCTGTGTTTAGTAATCTCGGTAGCGTGTTCTGTAAATGCGTCATGCTGTTGTGTGATAGGGTAGTCATGTGTAGATTTGATTACCAGCCCTGCCACATGTGTGTGTGTGTGTGTGTGTGTATTTCTGTATCTCTCTCTCTCTCTATATATATATATATATATATATATATATATATATATAATCTATTTTCTGCCCATAACTCTGCTCTTGCATGGACAGCTGACTGTTTCATGTATCGCATATTTGCATAGGTTTCACATACCAATGGGGTATGTTGCAACTCCCAACATTGTCCATGCAACTTCCGTGTTATGGGCGGTGTTACACGCCCTTATAGGCGTTTGCTGTATATCTTGGCAGACATCTATCTTTGCTGTACTCTCACTGTACTCGTACACGCCGGAGGCTTCATGTATCATGGCCTAGTTTTGATGTGTGTATGTCTATTTGTGCTGTGTGCATGGCTCTGGGTATGTCCCACTATCATCATTTGTAAAGGTGACAGCCCTATAGGTTCTTCATGTAGACTGCTGTGTCATTTGACATGTCAGCACATACCTGCGGACAGTACTGCACGTCCTACTGCAGCGCATTTCATACCTTCTGCGTTATCTTGCAGTCGATATTACTGTTTCCTCACACATGGATCTGTTTCTGTTCATACCACTCCACCTCCTAGAGCACGTTGCTGGACAAGGCCTTATCTGATAGTGGGACACATAGGGGCAGTATTGACATATTGCTCTTACAAACATAGATAGTTGACACAATAATAGGTTTTGCATTAGTATGGCTTTTCTGTCGGATTTGGTGTCTTACTCACATGTTTGTCATTATTTCATGTCTTCAGTTATCATGAAAGTGCCAGAATGTTACTGTTGTTACGTGGAACACACCAAACATATGAGGCAGAACTCTGCACATACTGCGTAAATCTGTACAGTTGCGGAGTATGTGTCTGTAACAAAATATCAACTTTCTGACACCAATACACACACTGTATGGCGGCATCACAGGCCACATGCCATTACATTTATATTGCAGGACACACCCACCCAGACAGTTGTATTCCTCACACAAGCCAACAGCTGCTTATCCACACTAATTGGTCTATCATGTACCGTATGTGTGCGCCGGTATTTGCGCTTTCCGTCAGTGGCAGAGCTCACGTACGTGTCTGGGGGACTGGACATTGTTACGGTGACACTGCATGACACCCTGAGGGACACATTACTTTTGTGTCTATTAACCTTCCACATTGACATTCACAGGGCATACGTTGTCATTCACATTTGTCGGAGTACATGCGTGTGTCTAGTACATGTTTTCTCATTTGTCCTGCTGTCTTTCTTCTCACCTGTCCACCTAGTATCACTAGTTCTGTACATGTATTTTGGACAGGTTACCTTCATACCCCTAACCTGTACACATTATGGGTAAATGCCCTGATGTTTGACCTTGTTACATTTGTCATAGTGATGTGCATTTCTGGTAAATTGCTGGCAAGGCATTACGGACTGTGCGGTAGATAATAGTGACTGACATTTCCATTACATGATTAGTAATACTCATAACATCCTTATTCATGGGTACGCCAGTATTCTCATGATGTTCTGACTTTGTCTGGGGTATATCTAATATAGTCCCTATTTGTATTTCATGTACTATGCCTTAGTGCAGCTGTGTTATTCTGACAGTTTGCCAGTTATGGATACCATCTTGGTCGTACGCATGTCCATCCATGATAATCGCCTACATGACACTGATATAGGGCCCTACATATTGCCAAAATTGTTTCCGCAATATCCAGTGGATGGTTTGCCCCATTATTGAGAATATAGGTGTGTGCTATACCCACATCACTCCCACGGGGCGGGCCTATGAAATCCCTGCCAAACAACACCTAGGCCCATTTCTGCATACCCATGATTCCCATACCTGACAACCCTCTATAGTACCCATTACACATGTTTAATGTGTGCGGTACTGAAGTGTGGAGACACTTATATGCACTCCCCACTCTCCGGATATCAGTTCGTACGTCATACATTCAATCGACACGAGTCATCACCCTTGCACCTGATACTGTTGCATGTACAGCTATTTCGTATTTGCTGCAGTCACTTCTTTTGCATCAATGTCGGTTGACACTACGTAAGATTCAATTTTTGGAGTCCTGCAATGGACACCTATCTGCATGTTTAAAGTGTAGAACTTGCTGGACTGTCACTTTCTAGCCAATGGTTTGGAATGCTGCGGTTTATTCACCTTTCCTGCATGTCTGTTTGTCTACCCATATTAGATATAATGTCGCCTATTTATGTACATATGTCATATCTACGGGACATATGTCTGTTGTGTATACATATATACATGTACAATCCTCATTTCATAACTTGCTTTGGTTTACGTCTGTGGATTATGTGTATACACATATATCTATATCCATACCATACCTTTCCACTATATAGATTGTCGCAGAGTGCACAGCTGCTTGCCCCTTTATTTTAAATAAACCTGTGTCTATCTGGCAATGTCGTGGCATTTCATTTGAGACTTACAGTGGGGATTTCTGGCAAGCAGTTCAGGTTATGACTGCATACCCTTCAGAGAATCTATGCTACTGACACACCTGTTATTCTATCCACTTCCTATGTTTGTTCTGGCACATATCTGGTGTTGGTCCCTATTTGTACCGGTAGTTTGCATGGCTTTGTCCGGTTTCATACTTTATGAGGTTAACAGGTTTGAGCCATGTATAACTAACATGGGGGAAACAGCATTCATTTACTATGCTGTGAGCGGATCACACACGCACAGGCGCACTTGCATTTCCTTATTGTGGGTTACGCCCAGGCGTGCATGCATATCCTTATTGTGGGTTACATATGTTTACTAAGTCTTTGTGCTTACGTGGGCTTTATTACTTGTGACAGTACCAGTAATTATCTGTAATACAGTTAACGGACGTTTGCGAAACACACGTTCACCTTTACATATTTGACTGTCTGTACAGCACAGACGCATTCATTACACTTTCACATTATATGTGCTGTAGTCGTTGTTCAACCGGGACTGCATTCACGTTGGCTGGATGCTGTAACCACTATACGTTTGGTGTTCTGACTCATTTATATGCATACCCATAGTACATAGCAACATTAACATATGCCTCACCGCTTCACTTAAGTCACAGGCATCCATTCTCCTGCTGGGAAAAATGCGGTACTACATGTTACACATTCCCTATTCCCTACTGCTCTAGACCCACGCTGCATATTTCATCACTGCAGGGATATTCAGAACCCAAAGGCTTATAGTCCTGACACATACAGGTCTTTAATTGTCAGGGTGTTCATGTGGTGATCTGGGTTTAGGCTTGTCTGCCTGGTGAACGGAACTGCCCTGACCGTGTTCAAATGTCAGACAAAGCACATGGACAGGGTTTGTCCATTTTAAACATTTAATCTGTGTTTACAGACACAGGTGTTTGGGCACCTATCAGCAGCTTATGATGTTGGCAATACATAATATGGGTGGGGGCGGTTACGATACATAATCCACGGTGAGTGGTGTTCCCATTCACATTTGACTATTTCCTGTATTCATTCTTACAAGGGTTATTATTTTGCACATGACTTAACTATGAATTAACTACGGGTATGCAGTAGTACAGTCAACATATGTGATGGCTTGTTACAGTATATATGTATGGACCTCTGTAATACTGGGGACTACCCCACATCCTTCACAACATTTCCTGCTTATGTACATACTATTATTCCTTGAACTTTCAAAGCTTGTGAGAGCAGTAATTACATCTGTCCCTATTTGTCCACCCATCCTTTTAGGCTTTGTCCAGGTTTTGTTGCTGTAATAGGTTGCGAGGTGGTGTCGGTATGTGATTGAGTTGAATATATACTGTCGATAATTCAGTGGGGAGTAGGGTTACCACTTGTTCCTCTTTGAGAGGGGAGGTCCCACTTTGGACAGTTGTGTCCTGCGACAACACCTAAGACATGGCAAATGTCCTGTGATTTTAAGACAATAATATATTTCTTCATTTCTGTACTAGTTGCATGATACAGGTATTTTGTATCTGGTACACATAACTATTATTTGGGATAGCATAAGCTATTCAAATGCTATGGCATTAGCTTTTATCTTGGCATACACGTGTAATTCTGTACTTTGCACAGGGCGGGGGTATGTTTTATCCTGCAAATTCTCACATTTCTACAAGGGATGTCCCACCTTGGCCATCTGAACAGGTGGCAACCCTAGTGGGGTGACCTGCATGGTGGACAGCTGTTCCATCCTGCGTAGTATGAATTGCATGTCTGTATAGATACTGAACAGTACCGTGACTACACATACATGTTTTGTCCAGATGTGTACAGTAATGGACACCGTGGCGTGTAAACAACTCTGAGGCTTCAACAGGTTACTTATCCCACGCGGGATGTACACACATTTTGCCGTAACATTAATGCGTGGGCATTTGGATTTACGTACCTGTGATGGGATGTTTACAAACGTGGGATACATATTTGCGATCCGGACACTGCCTAGGACGATACTTCCTACTACATATGGGGAATACCCGCTATGTGTAGGTGTACGGATGCGCAAGGCTGGTAGCTGGATTTGGTGGACATTCGGACATGGGTGCGGGTTATGTGCTACACAGGGGTTGTTGCGTATTGCATTTGCATGCATGGGTTCTACTTTTGGATATCCCGGTTCCGCATATAGCATCCTATGTGTATGTGACGTTTACGTTCCTGTTCATGTGTATAGCACATTTTAATATACATATGTTTGTGTGTGTTTGGTATACAATATGGACTGTCAGGTTTCTTTACGGTTGTTATATAGCCACAACTGCCCTGCTGTGTACTATCACTACCACTGTGGGACTGCTGGTGACCATACCCATGGGGCTAGACGTGTGTATTGGCGGCACGCTGACATGATGCGCTTCACTTCCACTTGGTATAACTTCTGACAGTGCAGTACATTACAGACACACGATTTTAAATGTCATTTGTTCCATGGACGGAAACTCATATTATGTTGCGTGCATTTCTGTTTTGTTCTCCATTTTGTGTGGCCGGGAACTGTCTTGCATGCTTTGCATACGTTTCATTATCCACGGACACTGATAGGTGCGATTACTATTGCAGGCAGGCTATAATATTCAGCAGTTTAGGTTGCTCATCGCCAGCCGACATTGTCATGCCTCCGGGCGCAGCTTAGTAATGCCCCATGCACTCGCGCACGAGTCCTTTGCACATGGATGTGGTAGCTGCGCACCTTCATTAATATACATATGGCGCTACTACACCATTTGGTGCAGGCCTTACACCGGCCTTGCGCCGAGCTTCATGAATCCGGGGGTTAAGTGTATTTTATTTTATTTTTTTCTACAAATTGGTTTTAAATACCATTTTAAATCATTTGACATTTAAGTGTATATTTTGTTTCCATCATCATACATATATTTTTTTACTTTTTTCTGGTTCTCTTTTTTCCACTTTATTCAAAATGATGGTAATAACAATAGTAACTCATTATACAATTATATAGGTTTTTAGGGTTCTTGTACACAGACCTGAAGAAGTCTAGAAGGACGAAAGCGATCTTTGTTAACAATAGGTTATGAAAATAGAAACTGATTTTTACATGCAAAATGTATATGTATATATTTATATATAATTTTTGATCGCAAAATGAACTAAAGTTGATATATTTCCAGCCATGTAGTATATTGCCTTGTATAAAATCACAGACTTAATAATTTGGTTAAATAAGATGTACCATTAAAGTACATTAGGGCTATATATTATTATGACAGCTACTAGGTAGGGCAGGACCAGCTCGAATGTCACACTGATGGGGAAGGGATGTGAATTTAACATGTGTACCAATAACACTTTGTTTTACAGCACAGTAAACCACTCCCATGCCTGATAAAAAGTATATATATATTTAGAAAGCTTGTGAGGAAATTATTACTCTATTTTTGTTTTACTTGGATCGCTTGTCTGTGTACTTAATAAAGGATTTTCGACTGGAAACAGACTGCCTGCCTTGCTTGGATTACTTTTGAATACTTAGTAATACTGTAGAATTATATATTTTCTATTACTTTTTGACTTGACAAGTTTACGTTCGCTACTTCTACTATTATTGTCTGATCTGATTAATATACAGTGATTAACTAGAAATATATGGACTGAATATCTTCCACACAGAGAAGTTTCTTACACTGTTTTATACTTACAAAAGTGAGATATATCAGCAGTTCTAAACTCATCCTCCCATTTGCAAAGGAAGTATTTCTTGTGCTGTTTCAGGTCACTATAGTGGTGAAAACAATTCTCTCCAGTGTGTGGGATGTCATTTAAACTAGAGTCCGCCTTGGCTAATCTTTTCCAAGCCTCATTCTATACTAAGACCCAGTAGAGTCCTTGTGCAGCAGACTATGACTGTAGTGCTTCGGAATGAGTGCCACAAAAATTCTAGACACCTCAATACCCCAGCTGTGTGCTTTAAATTCAGCACAATCATCACCCACACCAGCCATGCCTGCAGAAGTTAAGTAGCAATGCTGTATCTGAACTGATGCCACATTCCAATCTGGCATTTAACTGCCACTGTACTAACATTCAAAACCATGCCCACTGCATTTCTACAATGGAAAGAACAGAGAGGCATTGGCAAACAAACAGGAAGGTATTTTATCAAACAGCAATGATGGTTTGAAACATGGCAGTGGAATTGCCATATGTGATTCACAACCTATTCAGACCTTTTCAGATGGCCATGACTGACATGCTTAATGGCTTATTATCCTTGATGGTTAAATAAGATGACCTGGCACATAACCGGCAGGAATTATACACTATAAAAAGAAAGTCGACAAATGTGGGAATCAAACCTAACCTAAAATTAATGCTACAATTTTGGGAAAGGTGATTATTTATCAGTGCTACAGGAGACCTTCTTTTCAAACATCTTCATTACAGATGAACTGCACTCAATATGAATGGAGATATACTTCAGATAGGCCTGCATATGTCTAAATTTAGGAAGTCCTGAGAAATTCATTTCCATGAAAGAGGCAGCATTTCTATTTGTAAATGCATGTCAGATGGATAGACTTTCATAAGCTGATTAGTACAGGTTGGGGTATGATACATACACATTTCACTACACATACTGTCCTAAACATGGAGTTTGGTTATGTGATGAGAGATGATTTTAACTTAAGTGTTCTGACCATTGTAGATATGCAAGTGCATTTTTAATTTTTTTATCATAATTATCCTGCTTAAACTAGTACACACGCACACAGCTACATCATTTATGAGCTATCATACTTAGAAATCATTTATTAACCAAAGTATTAATGAGATATTTCTTGCAATGAGCATAATTATGATAGCCATTCATATACAGTGTTACCTTCCTAATCAAAGTTCTATTAGAAATTGCATTCTGACACAGTTTGTAAAAATAAGTGTTATCCGGACTTGAATGCTGGATCACATGTACTCTATCTCTAAATTGGGTACATTTACACCTTGTGCTACAGAGACAGAAACTGTTACACACCAGGTGAATGTTCTTCACTTAGTGCTGTCCAGAGTCCTGACATCCACACATCACCGTTAAGCCTGTTTGCACTACAGAAGGTAGCCCAAATAAAATTTTTCACTTTTTTCCTTAAGCAGGTAAGCTTGATTGCATGCTGCTCAGCAGAGAGCAAGTAAGCAAGGCAAGAAACAGAAAAAAAAGCATATGCAGTTCTGATGAAAGTAAGTCATACATATTTCTGCATTCCCTTCACACAGTATGGATTTGAACCCCTGAACAACTCTGTAATGGGTACAAAGTGACTGTATTTACAGCTTCTGCAACAGAAAGAGGTACACATCGTGAACATATCACTAACTCATCTGTAATACAATGCAGCACTGACAAATCTAATGAAGATAACAGAAATTAAATTCTCACTCTTTCATTCAATTGTGAGCCCTGTTTGTGTACTGCTAAGCAGTGAGGAAATTATGCAGGCAAAATAAATGAGTAAATAAATAAACGACTAAATAAATAAACAAACATGTTTAACAATTTATATTCCACACAACAAAATGTGAGCTGCATTTTCACCTCTGCTGCAAACATTCCAAGCAGCATGTGATTTCAAGTTGGATTCAGACCCTATATCCTCTTTCCTGTTTCTTTAAAATCATTTTGTTTAACCCGTTCTGCAATTATACTTACATGTGATTTAGAATTTCTTTTCCTACTGCTGCTCAGAATGTTGTAGCAAAGTGTACCTGTGCCAATGTAATATGCACTTCTGATGGACTGCCAAATTAAATTTCTCAGTTCATACTTTGGGCGATGGACTCTCATTCACTAATTCAAAACAATGCAGGACCAAATTGCTCCTTGCCAAAATGTGCAAAGATGAGAAACACAAAATATAAAGAAAAATTGTTAGTAGTAAGAAATGTCAGGGAATAATAATGAAAATGAAGGACTTTGAAGTTCCCTGAATCTGTGTGTGCTACATCCTGATGGTATGCTCAGAAAATATCCATTAACTCTGTCAGACAGTACACTATCTGGATTTGAACCTTCAGTTCAGTGGAATAAGAGCACACACTTGGTTTTGTTTCTTATCTGTCTTTTCCATTAACACAGGATCAGAAAACATTCCTTTCTCATTTGTTTGAACATATTTAGAAGAATGTTACACTGACCCATACTTTATGCTAATAACAGTCCATACCATATTAATGTAAGGTTGCCAGCAGTGCCAGCTATTTCTTCTCTTTATTTTCTGAGCATCTTCGTCCCTTCTCAGCTTAACTACAGAAATGTCTTGGACATTTATTTGCATCTTTTATTTCAATGTTTAATATAGCTGATCAGCATTTCAGGCAGATTTTAGGCACAGGATAGACAGTGTGTACTTAGTACAAGAATATCAGTGTTGTTATGTTTGTTTTTATATCTCTCTAAGTGCTTACATGTTTTATTTTAAGTATACTCTGCATGATACACACACTTCAGAGAAAAGAGTATGTTCAGTATTGCTTGCTGTTGTCGTCAATCAGTAACACTTGCAAGCCACTTGCAGCTAGCTATTGTCATTGCTCTTTCCTGCAGTACTAGGGCATGTGCTTGCAGTTGTGCATCTACTTACACCATGTTTACATCCCCTCCATCAAGTGATTTTTTTTGGTATTCAGGAATGCTAATTAATTCACAGTGTTTAGAGGGTTGAATCTACACTATATAAAGGTAGTGGTGTAGCTATGGAAGTGGAAGAAGGATGAGACTGATTGGACAGAGACAGACTCTTACTGCTAGTTACTTAGAGGCGATTGTTCTACAAATTGCTGCACCATTTTGTAAGGTATGTTTGTCCTCTTCATAAATTGCTTACATGTTCATATTTTGAATGTATTTCAATATGCAATTAAAAAAGAATTATATGTATGTAGTTTTCTTCATTCACAGCTGGTATACTGCACATATGTCAGTTCTTGCTGTGCTCTCCTAGTTAGTATGGCTATATCACAGTATTGTGTTAGCATTTGTTCCTGGAATTTCACCAGTTACTGGAGATAACTGTATTGTGTTTATTATCAACTCCAAGGGGTTGTGCATTTGTAGCTAATGGATGTTTTTGGCTTCTCAATGGAGAGACCAAAAGAAATTGTCTGGGCAGTTGGACTTTGAATTTTTGTCTAGTTATTGATAATGCTGTCATCCAGCGGTCATTTACACAACTGCTGTCTTTATTACAGAAATATTAAAAGACTGGATGTAATGCTAATGTATTAATATTTCTTTTTTTGGGGGGGTTGCTCCCTTAGATTGGGTGTAGTACAAAATGAGCATTGCATGTTCAATTGTTCATGATGAGGATGGGTGCACCTGATTCCGGAGTATTGGTAGCCACTGATGATGATGGTAGTGATATAGAGACACAGTCATGGGGTGCAGAAGGTCTGTCTGACACTGGGGTTGTGGCTTACACATCCACTGGCCCTATTTGGATGCAGTTAGTATGCCTATGCATACCCATTCCATTGAGCAGTCAGATATGGAACAGGTTGAAGGTGATATGGTTGATCGGGGTAATGTGGTTAATCCTGTTGCAAAGCTGGTTGAGTCAGTTCATTGTCATTGTGAGTGTCTGGCATCACACAGGATGGTTGCTAGAGGTGCTTGCATGAGGCATACTGTCCACCCTCATCTTGATGCAGTTGTCATTATGAGCCACCCAATGTATGTATATGGCTATTATGAAGGCATAGGCACATTCCACCAGGGCCTTGGAAGAGATTCTAAGATTCCTAAACATGGCATATACTGACGTGCATGACTACCTTTATTGTGTGGGTGACACACTGGATCATGCAGTTTATGTGAAATAACATTTGCTGGGGAAGGGTTGGCATCCATGTGTCCATAGAGTCACAACATCCTCATGTGTTAGCCAATGTGGCTGTTACAGAGTCAGGTCCTGCAGTGGCACTACTTTCACTACTCCATAAGTGATTGAGGTGTCCAAATCCAGACATGGTAGGCCATAGAATCGTGGTCCTGGATGCAGTTGTCAAGAGAGCTTTTCCTGCAGACAGCAGTCACATTCTGGTCACACCCCCATTTCAAACTGATGATGTGAAAGTGACATGCAATTCCTAACAATGGCAGTTCACATAGTTGGGAGGAATGACCCTGAACTGACAGCAATCCTATGCACAGCTAATACCTGTCCAACATGGCAAGACATAGTGCTAGCACAGATTGTGATTGTGCTTATGCACAATGCATGCCTATATATTGCAGATATCACTCCTATAAGCCAAGAATGTCATTGTTGAATACCACATACAGGTTCTGATTGAGCACATTTATTACTGGACATATCCAGAAAGTTTATCTTCTTACACAGTTGTTTGCATAATAAAGGTTCTGTACTTATCTTGACATTACTGCAGTTACAAATCATGAACTTTGGGGCTGTCTCTCTCTGATTTTATCTGTACACAGATATTACATGGGTAAGTACAGTTTCTGGATATCAGATGACATCCCCGTTAATATCTGTGTGTGCTTAGGTTGTTATGTATATTCCTTCATTGGTGAGTGTGTGTATGGTATCATTCGCCTCTTAGCCAGGGCAAGGTTGTATTATGTGTGTCTGTGTCTGCCAGCTTCCTCTGCAAGTGGAGGTATTCCATAGAATCCTTGTCTGTATGTGCTGGAGGTGCTGGCCCTATCTGTGGTCTAAGAATGTGGGGTCTTGGCTCTTTCTCTCCTTGTTGCAGCTGTTCCACAGGATGATATTGTGCAACATGGCACAGACTGTGAAAATTTCTGCACAGGTGCCTAGGTCAAACTGCAGGGCACCTCCTGATATGTCTAGACAGTGGAAGTGCATTTCAGCATGCCAAACACATGGGCTATTATATTTCTAGTTTGAGTGTGCACATCAATGTATCCTTCTTGTGTGTGTGTGTGTGTGTGTGTGTGTGTGTGTGTGTGTGTGTGTGTGTTTGTGTGTGTGTGTGTTTGTGTGTGTGTGCGTGCGCATTTATGATGCGTGTCATGATCCATGATTCCATTGCATAACCAGCAAAACCCATTAGATGGCCTGGCCTTGTGGAACATCACCCCTACCAAACCTTGTGAAAAAATATGAGGTGGGCCACATGAGTGATTCATGGGAACTGTCTGGGTTGCCTGCACAGACACACAGACACACAAACACACACACACACACACACACACACACACACACACACACACACACACACACACACACACACACACACACACACACACACACACACACACACACACTGAGGATGATCCCTTGGGCACGGCAGTTGAACCTCTTCTCAAGCACTGCAGTGACACCTCTTTCTGTTGATGTATGTCCTTCCCTGTTCACCATGTGAGAATTTTATTTCCATGTGAGTGGAGTCCATGGCTCCCAAAACTTCAGGGAAGTGCCCTTGTATGTTCTATCACTGCATTAAGACATTGAGCAATATTCCTGTGGCAGAGGCCTGTGATACCCCAGTATATCCCCTGCAGGTCTCTGGAATGTAGAAGTAGCTAATACCCTTAATTCTACACATATCATAGTTTCCACTGGTATAGGTTCTCCTTGATTTCCCCTGTGTTTGAGATGGGGGCAGAAAATGCTGCAGAATTCCTGTAGTGTTCCCCTATCAACCCTGTATCACTCTAGGATTTCAATACCATGCAGTCCATGATATGTTAAATAGGGTCTGAACATCCTTTTTGTCCTTGGACAAGGTCTGTCAGCAGCATCAGTAGCATAGATTTCAGCTTGTTGCATATACACATGGAGAGCTGCAGCAGCCCCCAGCATTGCCTTTTTTTCTATGTGCGATGGTGGATGTATTCCAGTAGGTTTTGGTGTTCATGGCAAAGGGCAACACCATCACAACATGGTTTCTTTATAACTTCCTGAATGGCTCTGTCATCTTGGATTGGTTAATTAGCATGTAATTCAGCTGATTATGCTTTCATTTGCATATTCTGATTTTACCTTTGTTTGTTGGCTCTACACATTGTAGAGCCATTTAATGAATACAAAATGGTGCACACACACACACACACACACACACACACACACACACACACACACACACACACACACACACACACACACTAGCAGTGTGGACATTAGCAGTCCATGTATCCATCCCAGAATATGTTGGAAAGAAAAAATGCATTACCTTATACCTGCCCCATCTCTGGTGCAGACTTCCCAAGGAAGTTAAATAAAATGACACCATAGCATCTTTCTTATTACCCTGAGTGATTGAATGAGTACCCATAAAGTTACTCCGGAACTGAACAGATGTGACCATTTTCAGATGATTGTATACAGCATAAAGTTGGGTATTGGCAAGGTGTAAATGGTCTTGGGACTCAACAGTTTTATGCTTCCTCAGATTATAGGACTATATAATGATTTATTTAGCTTCCAAGAAAGGTACTTTTTAACTTAGGAAACACAGACTTACTAACCCAAAATGGTCAATGATAACTGGCAAAATGCAGCAACTTAAAAGACCAGCCTTTAATGGGAAACTTTGATTAGCTTCAAAAGTAGATTTTCTACATAGGTCATGCATGCATACATATACCACATGCCTGCTCATGACCACGGTGATCCATTATTGGGGTGTTGCAGTAATCAGTGACATCTCTGTCTTTAACCATATAATTTGTTTGGCTTTCAAGCAAGGGCTTCCCCACTTAGGATGAGCAGGTTTGTAGATGAATAACACCTGCTAATTTTAATTATGATCCATTCCTGAAAGAGTCACACTTCACCCTTAAATTCAGAAAGGTATAAAACACTTCACTAACCTTATCTTTGCAGGTATTCCCAGTGCATTATGTCAGAGCAATTCAGAAACCTAGAGATCTATTCTGCAACAATAGTATGACGACATTGTCTAATAGCATAGATGGCAGTCTTGCTGGCAAAGTCACATATAAATATAGCAATCTAGGGGCCACAACTAATGCTAGTTAGCCACATGCTCTTTCCTGGAACACTCAAAAGCATCTGAATAGCAAGAAAAACAATACAAAGCATAGCTCTGTTAAACTTCTTGGGGCACAAAGTGAAACAATTGAATTCCTTCTTTTGATATTGCATAACCATTCACTTCAATGGAAGTACTGGCACTGCTAGCACCACTGCAGGTAAGTGTGTGTGTGTGTATGTGTGTGTATGTGTGTGTGTGTGTGTGTGTGTGTGTGTGTGTGTGTGTGTGTGTGTGTGTGCGTGCGTGTGTACTTGGGTGTGTGTGTGTGTGTGTGTGTGTGTGTGTGTGTATGTGCATTTTAGAAGGTTTCTGTTCCACCACATTTCATTAACTGCTCAGCTGCACACTTGGGCAATTAGGTCTAACAGCATAGTGTTTTATTAGGGGACATGATAAGGAGCCACTAATGACTTATTGTCCAGTGTGTCATTATCCTGTCTCAGAATCACACATTATCACCATTGTGCTATTACGCAGTGCAAGAACCCATGCAGCACTTTTAGTGATAGTTGTTCTGATTCCTTGGTAGGTCATCAAGTGAAAATGTAGTGTTGCTAGCTGTTGTGTGGTAAGGCAGAATGGCATATTCATTTTAAATAATAACATATCTATAACTGACTTCGAAATACAACTTAGTTCACTAGTGCTGAACAAGCTGTATGTTAGATTTCTGAAATTCCTATATTTGAGGAAATTTGCTAGCTTTAGATGCATGTTTAAAATAAGCTTTCTCGATAATATTATCAGTATGTTGTTTATAGTTTAGTCCAAAACAGCATTGGAACTGCATCATTTTCTCCTCTTATTTCACTCCTGATTTGATATTTACAGATTGTATCATTCATCTCCCCCCCATCACAATTCGTCTCAGAAAGGCAAACTCTTTTTACTTAATGGCTGCGTTGTATTACTAGCTCATTTATTTTGTTGCACATCTTTGAAGGGGTGAGACACTGCTCGTTTTGCATTGGTGGCCAACTTATTTTTGTTTTGCAGTTTCTAAGTATGATCATGTTGATATATTTAATGTGAAGTCTGGTTGTACTACATATAGCCCCTTATTTGGTTTTACCTTCAGAATCAAAAGTAGTTTGCCATCTGGTGAAAGGAGTGCAGGCAATGACAAGGATAATTTGTTTGAAATTTAGCACTTGTAGAGAGGATCCGCATACTATACTAATCATGTGCACTTCACGTACTCAGTTAATTTCAGGTTATAGGGAGTAACGAAAAACAATTTAATATAAAAATGTGCCCATATTATAAAATTCTTATTAAGCATTTTATAAATAGAAGTGCACTTTAATACATTTTTCCTGTTTTCATTTTTTTTTATTACAGATTTAGATCTATTTTCAGGTTACCACTAAATGTACACTTAGTGTATATTTTCTGTATTCAAGAACATTCCTACCATATTGCTTGTACTGACTATTCACTCAGAAAGGTTATACTAAGTGTATGCTTGCTGTACACTTAGTTGTAACTTTTATGAATCCCAGAAAAGATCCAAACCTATTAGGTCCAGGGTCACTTATACATGTTTGTCTGTATAGATGTTTACTACATTTACTGACAACTTTAAATGCCATTTCACATATAAATGAAAACACTGACTTTGGTCATTCATATTAAAAAATAGCTGAAAAATAACATTTCAAATCAACGTAATAGTTGACTTTATATTAATAATAACAGTTCATATCCTTGTGTCTGTTAACCTTGTTAACTTAAATTCATGTAGATTTAAATTAATTAAACATGTAGAGTAAACTAAGCATGTTCAGCGGAATATATTGATGAATGGTTCAAAATGGTTAAATAATTTTGCCTGTGCTTTAATTTTCAGGGTTACTCTTTCTGAGTTCACATGGATCTCTGTTTTAAGCATCTTATCTGAACTGTGTCCCATGTAAATGACTCTAACTGCTTCTTATGAGATTTATGCATTTCCCAAACTATAACAATATTATCAACATACCTCTTAGTAATTATATTTAATTATGATCTCTCTAGGTAAATAAAAGTACTGACTATTAACATTTTATCAAAGCAATATAGAAACCTAGCTCAAAACAGCCTGCACTGTATTATATGTTATACATATCCTTCGGATAGCATGTAAATTCTTTTATAGCTTAATTGATTATATTTTTACATAACTCAATCATTTTCAATAAGCAGCATTACTATACTTATCTAGAAATGTTGTAACAGCATATGCATACACTTTTTGTGCTATGATTGCAATACTATAATGTTGTTTAACAGACTAGTAGCTAAAATACTATGGGCTGGATTCACGATGGCTTGCACAGAGTCTAAGAGTAGAGTAAGACTCCATGCAGCCATCATGTCCGACGAGTGATCCAGGAACAGCCTGCAGGGGTGTGCAAGAGAGCTCCTAACACATCTATTACATGGACAGGGCCGGGACATGCAAATTACCTCAATTGCAGCTGAAAGGCATGCAAATGAGATAGATTTTAGATTCAGGAAACCCGAACCTGTCTGAGTAAGAGTAGTGTTATCTGCAGAAATGTACTCAGTTGACAACTGAGTACCATTCTGCAAATAGCAAAACGGAGCCGTGACAGCTCGAAATAAAGGTTGCATCCAGTAGAGGAAGCATGCCAATGGCCAAATATATGGCCATTGGCAATGTTTCCTGATGCAAAATGAAAAAAAAAATAATTTTTTTTTTTTGTCCGATTTCCGATGTTTAAGCGTAGCACAGCGCTGCACTAAAGGGCTGTGCTCTAAAAACCAGAAAACTAATAATAAAAATCCACAAATGTGGATTTTATGTGAATTTGTAATGTACAATGCAAGGCAATGGCAGGCTGAAGACAACATGGCTACCGAGTAGGGGTTGCTAAGGGGGGAACCCAGTCTAAGAGATGTAACCAAGCATTAGTAGGCAATCCTATGCAAATGAGGGTAAGGATAGTGAATCCCAAGTCTACATAGCAAATGACCACAGTCAGTGGAGTGTAAGACTAGGATAAGGGGAGTAACAGAGTAGGATATAGGTGACATCATGAGGGGAGTATGTATGAAAAAAGCTAATCTCATTGGAGCAGAGTGGCATGTGTTAGCTGTCAGTTGCTCATCACTGGAAGAGGTGTGTCAGTAGGTATCCTAGCTAAAGTCAAGAAATAGAAGGTGCACACTGTGTCCGCCCCCCTGAGGGAATGGAAATGGAAAAGGAAGCACAACAAACAGTAGGAATTTAACCAGGGAAAGTCAGCAGAGCTAGCAGGTGGAAATAATCAGAATCAGGCAATCACACAGGCAGTACACAAACCCAGCTCAGCGCAGCACTTAAAACTCTGAAAACAACAGCCCATTATGTTTCTGTCAAGAGACACTGCAACACTGGAGTTAACTAAGAGAAGTGAATACTTAAAAAGCTTAACTGACAAAAAAAATGTTAGTGGCTGCAGTTGCAAGCAGTGTCTACTGTTATTAATATCAGTATTCATTGTGTAATACCCCACCTCTATACATGACGGCAATACTTTCTAGAGGGAGTGAGAGTGACACAGCTAACATACATTGCACAATCATGAACTTGCATAGAACATATTTAAGAGCTATGGCATCTGCCCCACTCAGATATGATAGTGTTTGTAGTGCCCTGATACTGTGTGTGGTTTGTAAAGTGCCTCTGTAATGTTATTGCTTGCTAGAATGACTGCTTCTCTTATCACTGTCATGTAATGCAATTCCACAACACTGGCTGTTAAGGATTCACAGAACAGGCTTTGTCTAATGGCCTTTCTATTATTCCTTTACATTCCTTCATTGTAAGGAATGATATATTTATTACAACATCAAATTATTTTATATCTGCTGTGGCTTAGTAATAATTCATGCAGTCTAGTGTGTCCAAGGTCTGGGGTTTGAGACTGGCAGGGGTGTTTTATTTTGCAGATGAGCAGACTACAAGCCTTTTAGCTACAGGTAAAACGTTGAATAAATCAACTATGGTAGTGGAACTCAGTCAGCAACATTCTGAAAGGTTACACTGGGCATGTTCACACACATAGGCCATGTCAGAGTATAGCAATGGTCCATACCTATCAGGCAGTTACAGGTGTCAACCCAGGAACCACACACTATCCAGCAATCTGGCCTGTGCACACAGCTATATGACAACAGACACATATACAATATAGTCGAACCCTGTCATAATCACATCTTTGCTGCAGATACCTAAGTTGTTCATAGAAAATGGGGAAACAAAGACGATAAACACCTGCAAAGGGTATCATCAATAAACAGGTGTGAATCCTGAACATTATCATAGGTGCAGAGTCTGATCCTAGGCTATCTGCCCTAGGGCATGTACACACCTAGACAGAGTGTGTCTGGCATGTGCAACATGTCCAAGTTGAATACTGTGCATGTGAAAAGTAGGTCACACAAGATAGCCCATATATGTACAGTCCATTGCCCATCTGTGTAGCAGGGACACAGAAGATATCCCATGGCCAAACATACAATCACCCATACACCTGTCCAGCTGACTCACACAGAGCTATTGGACACCTTCCAACACACATGGCTCATTCCTACAATTACTGCAGACATTACCATGACCAGTCAGAAGATATCTGCAACCTACAAATGTGGCAGGTGAAAAGGAAACACTCAATAAAGCATATAGTGCACCGTGTTAATACCTATCTTTGTAGTACCATAACATAGTTAGGTAGAGGTTTGAAACCTGCAAATGCTGTGCGTGTGTATATGTGTGTCACATCCTTTGAGAGGAGTGACCTGATTATAGACACAATGAAGGAGCTACATTCTTCTTTGGAAAGTCTGGTGATGTCAGCATCCTACAAGTATAGCAGGTGGAGACAAATGCCCAGTAAAGCATATAGCGCGCCATGTTAATGCCTGTCTTTGTAATGTCATAACATAGTTAGGTAGGGGTTTGAAACCTGCAAATGCTGAATGTGGGTGTGTATGTCACATCCTTTGAGAGGAGTGGCCTTTTTGTAGACTGTAGACACAATGAAGGAGTTACATTCTTCTTTGGAAAGTCTGGTGATGTCAGCATCCTACAAGTATAGCAGGTGTAGACAAATGCCCAGTAAAGTATATAGCATGCCGTGTTAATGCATGTCTCTGTAGTAGTATAACATATGTAGATAGGGGTTTGAATGCTCACTGTGTGTGTGTGTGTGTGTGTGTGTGTGTGTGTGTGTGTGTGTGTGTGCAATTCTGTTTGAAAGGAGTGGCCTTTTTGAAGACTGGGAAAACACACTAAAGATGTATATTCCTCTTTGGAAAGACTGATGATGTCACCACCCTAGAAATACAGATGGAGAAGAAAAGCCACGCAGTAAAGCAGATAGTGTATTGTGCTAATGCATTTTTCTCTAGTGTCATAACATACTTAGGCAGGGGTTTAATCCTATAAGTGCTGACTCTGTGTGTGTCACTCTTGGACAATGTGGTGTGGGTTTTGCTTTTACTATGTTATGACATATTATGATTACAACAGTAAGTGCATTGCACCCATCAGGTATCTGCGTGGCAAATATATATGTGTACATGTTCCCTTAATCAGTACATAGGTGTGAAGCCTGCATACTACATGAATACATTTGTTGCCATTGACAGGTTGTGCCGCTGTTTCTCAGATCGTAGTTCACATATGTATGTATGTGACAGGGCCATCCACTGTCGTGATCCGTGGCCAGGGTCATCTGTGCCACACACACCCATGACAGTTACTTAATAGTAGTGTGACTGAGGATATATGCCTGGGGTATATGTCAGACATGTTCATACACAACAACGACTGACAATAATAGACAGTCTTTATAGGTGTACAACCACCTTGTGGATATGCATCCGGGCCTCTAATGTCTCATGTGACACACCTTGGAACTCCACAATACCTATGGATATGTGGATACCAAGGGACACATGACATAACATGAGGCTGTATGTACACATTGGTATCCAACATACATGTTGAGGGCTACCACCTATGTGGTACTGATGGGATAGTAAGTATAGTACATGTGGATGACTATGCCATAGTCGGCTTACTGCTATACAGCATGTATCAGATGACAGGCATCTGTCTGTATGATACCCTTGTGTAGGATATGTGTCCCTACAGTGCCCTGGTTGGCGCAGCGCGCATGTCCGTACATACACATTGCACTGGATAAAGCGCTGCTAAACATTGGGCAACCCTATTTAGCTGGGTAAAGCACTGCTTAAATCTGGAGCCTTTAAAATATATATTTTCTTCAATAATGAATTAGCCATTTCACTGCTTTTTATAATATTTTAATCATATATGTCATGTATTATTTCATATACTGATTTGGTACATAAAAAAAATAAGAAGGGCAGTGGTGGGACTTGAACCTTGAATGCCTACTATTTGGGCTAATGCTCTACCATTATACTACTGTTACTTGGTAGAATTTGAATAATTAGTTCTTATATGCTATTCGCTGTCACAATTGCTAACTGTGGTTAGGCAATGGGCACACCCGCACACACACGCGCAAATACGGGCAGCCATACCTCTCAACTGTACAGATTTTCGCAGAATGTCCAAATTTTTGCTTTATATTTTTGGTCCATGTTTCATAAAATTGTGGCTTTCTGGCAAATTATTAAAGATTGAAGTTAGAAAATAATGACAGACATTTGAGTTTTAGACTTCATATCCTACAGAACATGTATACTAATGCACAACCTGTTATTCTATCAACTTTCTAATTTGTAAGAGCAATATTTAAAACATGTCCCTATTTGTACCAGTTTTTTAATGGCTTTGTCCAGATTTCTTATTCTAAGAGGTTGAGATGTATGCAGGCAGCTATATCGTGGATTAAAAATAAAAAATTAATATTTTACGTTTTATAACTTTGATTGGGGTTTCCAGTGTAAGGGAGTGTGCTGTTGGGTGCAAGTACATTTGAGCGACCTTGTTCTTGTGTGCTGACATTGTGCTTTGTAACAACTTGTAGGGGCGTGACCATTTAGACTGCTCAGCAGTCGGACACGCCCCTGCTTTCATACTCAGTCTGTGTAAGAGTTACTGATGAGTCAGCGTGCCCTCATGAATATTCATGGCTCGCTGATGTCATACTGTTCAACTGCAGCCTCCGTGTAAGACTTATTAAGTCTTACACGGAGGATTCGTGAATCCTGCCCTATGTCTATTAAAAGCTACAATTCATCAGTTTGCTATATGCTAGCATTTCTTCAAATTGAACACATTTATTTATTTTATTTATTAATTATATTTGTTTACTGGGATTGTCCAAATGAGCCTTGAAAGTCCCTTTTTCAACAGAGCCCAGAAAAGAAAAGTTCCATTAACATACAACATTTGCAAATGCAATACAGTTGAACTAACATGATGATAATTAGGCAAAATATATGCCAGGTAAAATATTTCAAAGTTACATTTAGACATACAAAAACAAACTCATTTTACATAAAAACATTTTACAATGTGTTAAACATATTCCAAAACAAATCTATCAGCAAATCGCAAAAGGAATTTAACATCTGGGTGTTCCAAAGTATTCACAATGTTATAGGTTCTAAAGTAGTAATGTTTTGATAATTAGAAAGGTAGATGGGGTAGAAAGAATTGTGGCGAAAGAGAAATTGGAATTCAGATAATGAGGGGAAAATATAATTAGAGAACACTTTTCATAAGTCATGTTAAAAGGAGAGAGGAATAAGTAAATAGAAAGTGTAGAATGGGTAATAGTAATCCAGTTAGGATGGAGCACTGACACAATCTGGCATTTAGGAGATGAACATGGAGGTTTCTCTTAAAGCTAAGTTTATTGTCTGTTTTACTAATGGGCTGGGTATAGTATTCTACATCTTGGAGATGTAATTAGAGTACCAAACATCTTCTGATCAGCTCTGGCAATAAGTTTGTTGAGCCAGGAATTTATCTTTAGAGTTGAGAGGTCTACAATAGTTATACCACAGAAGTGGGAATGCAGGGAATGGCATTCATCTGCGTTATGAATTATTGAATGATCATGCTTTAGCTGAAGGAATTTAAGACAGTTTGAAATTTCAATCCAGTTTAATTTTAAGAGTGCAAAGCACTGAAGGTATCTGTTAGACCAAATAAGTAGTGAATTTGACAATTTTATAGCAGCATTATTCAAGCTTTCCTAGGAGGTTGTTGTGTCAGTTAGTGAGAGTTGTGGCAGCATATAAGATTGCTGGTAGGAGATAAGCAATTTATGACCTAGGCCTTTGAGAAATGGTTTGGCTCTGTGAAGAGCTCAAAGCCTCTGGTGAGTTTCCTTATGACATTATGTATGTGAATATTGATCTTGAGCTATTGAATCATAGGAGAAGATGATATGGTAGCGTAAACCTTATTTACGTATATGTTGCAAAACTTCAAATAGACTGGTTGTATGATAATAGGATTCTTCTACATGTTGGGGCCATACTGCAAAATCTGGATATCTGTAGGTGAGAATGACTATCAACTAAACTGTTATATTTCCTGGGAATATTTATTTATTTATATATTTATGTCTTTCACATTTGTTAATGGGGTTAGTCTAACTGAGTTTGTAAACAAACCCATTTTCAGCAAAGATCCGAGGGGAAAAGCCCCAGCAAACATAAGTAAAGATAAAGTGACAATATACAAATATTAAATAACAATCACAATACAAAATAAATGTAAAAAAAGAAAAGGTTATTAACTATTTGCATTGCATTGATAGTAAGCAACCCATTTTAGTGGAGACCCAAGGGGAAAGAGCCCCAGCAAATATAAGCAAAGATAAACATACAGGACAAAAACTATTAAAAATAACAACGCAAATACGAAATTAATTATAAAAAGAAAAAGCAAAAGAAAAAATTATGAATATTAAGGGTTACACTGATAGCAGTGGTCTAAATTTACTACATATAAGAGTAAAAACAAAAAGATAATCGTTCAAAAGAAGGAAGATGTACAGTCATTGATAGGAAGTGGGGGGAGATAAATAGTGTGGAGAATGGGAGGGGGGAAAGAAAGAAGGGGGCTATAGTAGGGCTATAGTAGTAGAGCTGAGGGTTTAGGAGGTTAGCTTAAACAAAAGTTACTAACAGAGAAAGAAAGTTAGGAGATGCAAGAGGTTATACAGTATATATCTGGCAGGAAATGATAGATTGAGCAGAAGACTGAGTAATACTAGCAATCTCAACAATGGTTAACCCCATCTGGAACTAGATGTCTTTTTTATTAAAATATGAACCACTGCTTGATTGTCTGAATGAAAAATGACTTTCTTGTTGTTGAATTGGTCTTGCCAAATAACTGCTTCTACTATAGTAGGCATTAGCTTTCATTTGTAGTGTTTTTCATATACTCTGCTGTCCAGGACGTCAGCCAAGGTGCCAAAAACCAACAATCTTGGAAATAAGTCCCATCACAAGACTCACAGCTGTTTCAGTGAACATATACAATGCTTGCAATAAGAGTCAGTCATCCTACCATAATGAAATCCCATAGTGTTCTGAAATGAAGTGATGCCTTATGCATAGCTCTTCTTAACCCAGTTAGTACTTTTTACCCTTTGGTGCTTTTGATTCTCAAATTTTAGCAGATGGGACACAGAGCTGGTGAATGTCCTCTCCAGAGCAACTATCCTGCAGGCAAACCTGAGAAGTCCAGAATGCATGACTTCTCTTACTATGACTATCTTAGCAGCTAAAACACCTTTGATAACATCCCTTACACAATCTCATTTTCCTGGGAGCAACTTAAAAACTAACAAAAAACACACCAGTTTCCAAACTTAAAAAGACTAAAGGTTTGACTGAACCCTCAATCTTGTCTTCAGCAAGGGGCACCCTGACTTCACAACATAGCTCAATGACATCATCCATGCCCTCATTCATGCCCTGGGCCCCAATTCCAATAACCAAAAAGGCATTGAGGTAATACACTGCTGCATGTTAAGGAGCTCTCTGCCGCCAACACTACTGCACAGCTGTGCTAATTTTTTCAAAGTTGGCATCCGCCACTGTGCAGCTCATGGATATCACCATGTGAAAGTAAAATTGGTCTTATAAGGGAATGCAAGCAGCAGCCAAACTTTATCACAAATTGAAGGCAAGTGAAAGCTGGCCCTCATATCTAGCTTCACCTAGCAATGACTATGGAATCTCTTGAGTAGCTTTATGGCATCATCTAAATTTGCATAATTAACCATAACATCTTTAATATTATTGTCATTAATTGATGAACTTTGTGGACAAGCTAGATGATGAATCAATCTAAATGCGTCTTATTTTTTCTATTGGAACTAAACCCAATGGGGACATTCTAAAAGAGATGAATTGGGCAAGCTATTATTTCTGCAGATATGTCATTATTAATTAGTCTTCTCACTATCTCTTTCTGCCTATTCACTGAGTGTAAAGTCTCGATCTTTTCCCCCTAAGGCAGACATCCATTTTTATGGAAAAATCTACAGCAAAGCCACTTAAGATTTCTCTGTTTGAACATTGAGGTAACTCTTTAACAGTCTGGCCAACGTGCCCAGCCTAATGGGAGAATGCATGAATATATTTGTGGGAAAAGCTTCAAAAGGAATTTGTTCCTTTAAAACCACTAAAAAGGCTATTACCACTGGCTGATTTCTCAGAAGGAGAATAAGGCTGTTTCTTTTCCACTACAGCCTATAGCTTGGACTGTGGCTGTCCCCTCTTGACTCAATATTTCACTGATTGGTGTATTTTCCCAGAGTGTGAGTAGACGTGAAAATGATAAACCAGCCAAATAGAGATGCCAGTACTGAATGCCCAGCATGGCTTTAGTTTGACCCTTGTTCCTCAAAAACTGTAGAAATCAGCAGTTTTGATTTATCTGTCATAACTCCCAACCATATGTCTGCCTGGCACTCCTCCCATTTCGGGGACTTATTTATTGCAGTTAACTTCTGAACCTTCTGGTTATGCTAGAGTCAAATGGACCATACGTGGGTTTCTTGAATCATCAAAATATCTCAAAAAGGGCAAAGTCTAGTGGAGATCCTTCTTAATGATCATAGCCACAAAAAACTCACAGTACAGTTATCCCAGTTTCATAATCTGAACTTTCCCAGTTGTCTCTTCCCATAGAGGCCAAAGGCATGGTTAAGTCCCTGGTCCCTGCTCCAGCTGCATCATATCTTGAATGCCTTCACAATATACTAAGTCAAAAACACTGCCATATTCACCTTGTCAAATCTTTCTGTAATTGAAACAGAGTTGTGCACTATAACAGCAGCCATGGGGGGGGGGGGGTTACCTAATCATGCACCAAGAAAGCATTATCCTCACCACTGCTGCCTGTCACAATTAAAATGCCTTCATCTCTTGCACTAGATTGCTGGTTGAGCACATGAGGTTTAGGGAATGAAAAACCAGTGTCAATTGTTATGCCTGAAATATGATGACCAGAATCTGTATAAACCACTTGCTGAAAATTACTTATCCCCTTTTCTGTAAAAAGATCAATTAACTTAGCCCTCCCTTCCTCAGATATTTATTCATTTATTTAACATTTATTTATTGGGAAAGCTCAACTTGGAACAAAGCCAATTTTCAGTGGAGGCCCGGGGAGAAATGCTCCAGATAAATTGTCTAAAAACTCTATAGTCAACAGCTGACCAGTCCTACAGGCTACCTTTTTTGACAGACTCTAATTGTATCTCATTACCTGACAGGGCAAGTGCAGGATGATCTCTTGGCAAAAGTCACAATGTGCTGCTCTACTGGTTGAGGATTTGTTGTGCCTCACAAGTATGACACTTAAAATGTTTTACTGCATGCTCAGTATCCTTTGGATCCACCTCTCTTGCAATAACCTCAATATCTTTTCTGCTTATGTGTTTTCTGCAAATCCTTCAAACAACACCTTAGCATGTGTATCTATGTTCCCACCTAGATTTTAAATCCTGTTTGGCTAACATGGCTTCTACAAGAAATAATAAAAAAAAAAAACATTATTAAGCCAGGTGAGAATCCAACTAACAACCAAAAAACTAATTGTCAAAACCCTAACACTATACAAATGGAATGGCTACACAAAATCTTCTGATAGAGTAAATAACACATCAGCATGGTCTGTTTATTGTGTAACTCATCTGTCAGTGCTACTAATGTAACTGGTGAGTAAACAAGACAGGCTAGCTTTACTATGAACTCTGTGCCACCCTCTTTCTTTTTTTAATAATATCTCACTGCCTCATAATGACAACAATACCTCAAGACCAAGCTAAAAATCCGTTGGGTACAACATCAAAGACAATTTCCAAAATAATCTTAGGCAAGTAATAGCCTTTCAGAAAATATCGGTACTATTAACTTTGGCAAGCTGACGGAACACAGAATGCATAACAGCAGGCAGTTTCTGAAGTAAAAGAATATACTATAACTACCACCACTGTCATAAGTGCCATGAAAACATTTTTACAGAAAAGCCAGAGTTGTAAAGGATGGGGAGAATAAAGCAATCTTGATCAAAACCACAGTGTTAAGTGATAAGACAAAAGCAACAACAATAACAGCAACAACAAAAATATTAGATCTTGCCAGACTCAAACCTCAAATCCCAAACCTTGCATAATAAACAGCAACACTACATGCATTCAACCAAACCAGATGATCTGAAAATGAAAGCCTATATTGACCTAAAACTAATCATCTGTAAATAAATAAGCAGTCATATCCTTTTTACTAGATTTACTAGAAACGAAATAAATGAAGACTTATTGTGGCAGTTTTAAAAAATTTCTTCTTTCTGTTTCTGTTTATTTTAGATTTTTATATAGACAATGACTATAGTCTGTTCTGTTTCTATTTTAGATCTTTTATATAATGAATAGCTACAATCTGTTGATTTAGACAGGAATATCTTTTTTTCATAATTTAAACAGTTTTAAAAGGAAAATTTGTGATCATCATAACCTGAGTAACCTGAGATGATGGAAGTAATTCTAAAGAACTGACTACAAAGCGAGCAATTACCTCAAGAGCTGAAGTGTGATCATCTGAGAAGCTTTAGATGACCACAGCAAAAGATATTCTAAAAGGAGTAGGGATCTGTTATTGCCAATGACAAAAGGAAATGTATTTGTTTAAAGGGGAACTCGATCAGCACCCTTTCACTCTTTCTAGAACAGTAAACCACTGAACACTGCAAGTAACAGAAATGTTACCTAAAGTGACAACAACCAATTTCTTATAGTAAGGTGGGATAATCTGTATGCAACCTGTACACTCTAAAAGGCAGAAACTGAATCTTAGCACCTGAAAACATTAAGAAACCACAACCCTCCTTGCAGGTAATTCCACTCCCATCATCATAAGGTGAAGATCAACCCTTGACAAGTACTCTGCTGATAGCAGCACCTGTTTGAAGATCTTCAAAAGCAAACCAGAAAACTAAATATATCAAAACATAACAAAAGAGCAAACTACAGCAAAGGCAAAGCTATCCAGAAAGCCTAGAGATGCATATTGCTCTTACAAGCTGACCACATGCCTAACACAATAACTGCAGGACAATCAGAATCACATTAAGATAGAGCATGCCTGAACAAGAGAAGCATATATATAAAGGTTTCCATAGTGACCACATTTTCTTATGATGCACATACACATAAAACCAAGCCTTGTTTCTCTGAAATATTCTTTCATGTTTCCTGAGTTGTACACATTATATGTACGTTGATCTTTTATAACAATAATTTTGACAACCGCTATGAACTTTGAAAAAAGTATGACACAAGAGCAGACTTTACATAATATTGCTGTCTATTACAAATTAATGACTAAACACACACACCCACAAAACAGTGTCTAAAGCTGAATTATTCCTTTATTCGTTTATTTACTTTTGTTTATAGGGAAAGTCTGACTGGGTACCAAATATCTTTACAGTGGAGAATAGGGAAAAACTCCAAATAATAAGAAAAAACAGTGAGAACCACAACAAAACAACTGTGGCAATTATTTCATAATACACATTGTAGCACGTGTAGTGACTGTAGAAAAAAAATAAGTTAAAACCAACCTAAATGCTGTCTGTACAGGAATGGCAGACAACCGTCTAATCACCCATAAAAAACAAACTTTTCATTTGGTGCTTTTGTCCTGCACTTGCACTTCTGCAGGATAAAATGCTAGATAAACATTCAAAACTTTAAATAACTTTTCCATTGTAATTACATGAGTAACAACAACAACCAATAGGAAAATCTGATCAGCAACAATGAGGAGGAAGACTCTCAAATTCAGCTTCTTAGCTTGCCATATTTTCAACCTTTCTGTTTGACGTGTTTCCTTGGTTACAATTATAAAGAAAATGTTGGTAGCAAAGTATACCCACTATGCAATACAAACATAATTTTATCGAGACAGAGAGTAGTATAAGCAGCCTATATATAAATAAAGCAGGCTGTCAAACAAATAAAAAGCAGTACAAATGAAAATGTTAGCTGTTATTACCAGATGGTAAAACCATTTACATACAAGAAGTAGAGGATATTTAATCTCATGCATCTAAACAATATTTGTACAAAACGAACAGTTAACAGGATCTTCTACAAGTGTTAACATGCTATTATACAATGACCCCCAATTAATATTCCAAAACGTGCATGCTGATTGGTCAGCAATCATGTTGTAAATCAGACTTATACTAATGGAAAAAGGTTCGGTCGCCCAGACTTTTTCCATTAGTATAAGTCTTTTTTTTTTCTTACAGCAATGGAGAAAGCAAGATCTCCATTGCTTTTTAGAAAGTGTCTCACTATGTTAAAAGAGTTTAACATAGCGAGACAGCTTTAAAGAAAGCAACGGAGAAAGGAAGATCTCCATTGCTTTTTATAAAGCTGTCTCGCTATGTTAAACTCCTTTAACATAGCGAGACACTTTCTAAAGCAATGGAGAAAGCAAAATCTCCCTTGCTTTTTAGAAAGTGTCTCGCTATGTTAAAGGAGTTTAACATAGCGAGACAACTTTAAAAAAAACTTTTTTTAAAGCTGTCTCACTATGTTAAACTCCTTTAACATAGCGAGATGCTTTCTCAAAAGCAACAGAGATCTTGCTTTCTCCGTTGCTTCCACCCACAGCTCTGATGTATGCATAAGCATACGCATGTGCAGTACATCAGAACTGCTGCAGATTACCGGACAGCTGCGGAAGGGCAGCAAGGAGGCATTATACAATGCCATTATTTAAGAAAACTAAGTATTTGTTTTCTTAAATAATGTCATTGTATGATAGCAATAACCCACACCTGGGTGTGGGTAATGCTGGATTTACCCATGGTTGTCTTTGTTTGGCCATGCAGGCTTCGCCCTCATGACCAAACCATGCCAACCGTGGGTAAATCCAGAATTACCCACACCCAGGTGTGGGTTATTGCTTAATTAGCTAATGACAGACTTGCTTGATGTCATTTGCATAAAAGGAGTTCTAACTCCCACTTGCTCAGTCCTATTTAACTATTGTTACTAACTACAAGATGTTCAGTCCCATGCTTAGAGACAGGGGTCTTTAAGTACTTGGTACTCAAGTGGTTGTAGAAGGACCAGTTAACAATAAGACATCTGTGTCCCAAAATCTGTTGTCACAGCATGACACATTGCGATAACCGATGACGTAGAATAGGCTGGGGACATAAGCTGCAAAAATTAGTTCTGATTGGTATAGATATTGCCTTACATGAGTATGATTTAACCAAGTTTATTTGAATGTGAATGTATCAAAGCATTCAAGAAGTAATCAATGACTGAGAACTTGAAGGAAAGGAGAGATTTAGATTTTTTGATGGCCATGGTGAGTGGTGTAGGTAGAGTCTGTATATTTTCCTGTGGTCTGCACAGTAGGACTTTTTTTTTGAGTGAAATATTATTTGTGTTGTTCAAATTTTAGTTGTTTGTTTATTCTAAATAATATTGTGTGACTAATGAGTTTGTCTTGGTATTATTTCCTGGTTTGATATGGAAGTTTTGCATCTGTGTTATTGCTGGTCTAGAGGTAAATAGGATTATTACTTTTTATCAATTAACTTTATTGTTTGCACAGTTTATAAAACTGTTATGTGCAATCCTCACACATGGTGCTCTAATGAGATTATCAGTAGCATACCCTGTATTCTACTTAACATTACTCCATTACTTATTTAAGCAGTCCCCAGCTAGGCCAAACCAATAATTATTATCAAAAACAATTGCACATCATTATTAACTAACAACACCTGAACAAATAGCAAAACATATCTACATTCCCCATTGACAGCAAAATATTTACTAAACTTACAGATCCCTCCCTCTAGGAGGAAGACCAGACCTTCCTTAAAAGTGTACATTGTTCAAGTTCTAACAAAATAAGGTGTCTTTCCTTCCTTCTGTTTTAATCCTATCCATAGTAGACTTTCTTAATTGTCACCCTCTCTCTCTCTTTCTCTGTCTATTTTCACTCCTTTATGTACTTACCTCAATATTCCATTCTTCTATCTTTTTTTTACATCCCCCACCTTTAACTTCCTCACCTCTTCTCCCGACTAACTTGTGATATTAGCTTACTCAAAGAAAGACTGTATTTCCTCTTCCACTTCATTTTAAGCCAAGATTCAATTAATAGGAAGGCTTTCTATGTTCTATATTACAACTAAGTAACAGTTTGTGGCAGAGCATATTAGAATAGAGTTATTTGCCTATTGAATCATTGTTGATTGTTTGGCTGTAGTATATGTGGAGTTTATAAAAATATTGCAGATTAGTGGACCTAGACTTGAGCCTCAGGAACACATACTGTCACTGGTTAGAAGAGAGAGAGAGAGAGAGAGAGAGACAGAGAGAGACAGAGCCTAAAGATCTGACAGATGAAGTGTAATGAGTAAGGTCTCTGGAAAACCATTAATGGTGCAGTCATCAAGATCTCAGTTACATAGCCTTTTGACAAGTCTGTGGTAACTAACAGTGACAGATACTTTATTATGGTCTAATAATAAGGTATAGAATAGATGACTAGAAATTCTATATATGTTGCCTGTATCCGGCAAGGATAGTAGAGCTGTTTCAATGATGTAGAAGGTTGGAAACCATGCTATAATGGTGAAAGTATGTTTTCTTCTACAAAGGATTTCATTAGTTAGGATTGTATAATGGGATTCAGGAAGACTCCCCACAAATTGTAAGCCTTGCCACCAGCAGTTTCTCCATCTTGGTAATGCTTTCCAATTAATGTGTACCGTAATAGCGAAGCTTCCCATTAGTGGGAGTATCAGCACAGAGTGAGGTCCCTCTAGTCAAACTGCATTATTCTGATATAATCCAGAGAAGCAGCTAATGTTAATTAGTTATGTACTCTCCTCCAGAAATGCTTTCTGCTCCCAATATACACTACCAGCAGATTCAAAGAATAACTTAGCTGTATATATTTTCATGGGTAGAAGAAAAATGCCAACACTATTGAAAGACAGCTGTCACTCATTTACTCCAGTGAAATCAGTTGTGGCGCAGGTAAGTTCATAAAAGATGTATGGGTGAGAGGGTGTGTTAATGTGTGTATGGGTGTAGAAGTGTGTTTTATGTCTGTAGGGGTATGATTGAAGCTAAATGAGTGAGAGAGAGTGTTTGTGTGTGTGTGTGTGTGTGTGTGTGTGTGTGTGTGTGTGTGTGTGTGTGTGTGTGTGTGTCTTTGTGTGCTTGTAGATACACACACACACACACACACACACACACACACACACACACACACACACACACACACACACACACACAAGATCATGTGCATGGGTATATGAATGCATGTTTGTGAGTGTAGGGGTTTCTTTGCCAAAGTGATGCATGGGCCAACTGGATAAACACTGCAGCCATCTCAGGAAAGATCTCACTAGTGTTAAAAAATCTGATTCAGACATATTCTAATTAGCTGATAATGAGGTGTTTCTCATTGTGAACATGGCTGTGTATGAATCTTATTTTCTCATGGTTGCATAAACTGATCTAACTACAGTAGGCAATTTGTGTAAGAAATTAGACCCTTTATGCTTCCTGTGGCAGGCAGTTTTCAACACTATTGAACAATGGAGTAAAGACTGCAATGGGTCTCAAGCTAGAAGGTTCGACAGTGTTATTATGAGGAGAGATGATGCAGTAATTTCCCATAGTGTAAGACATGAGGCTCTTTAAGGGAACTGTTTATTAGTACAGATAAACAACTCAGCTCCTACCTTTAGGTATTCTGCAGTAAAATAAATGATGTATGTATTCTCTCTGCCAAAATGAGGAATGACAAGGAGACAGCTATAGAATGTTACAACTCTATCTTCTTTTAAAAGGTATGCATACAATTGGCCTACCAAATATAGTAAGAGGAAGATACAATATGGTGACCAAGGTAGCTATAACAAGTGCAAAACGATTGATAATAATAGGTAGGTAACAGAGCAGTAAAAACTGGTGATTTGTTAGTTGTATCAGCATTCTGAATTATGTGTATGATTTGTAATGAAATCCTTAGGCAGCAAAAGTAACCATTTATTGCAAGCATGACTTTTCTATTTATTCAAGAAATATTACGTCTGACATTTTTTTATAATGCACTGGAAGCAATGAGCAAATATCACTATTTGGACAAATACACATTTTGTGTTTGTTTAGTAAGAAGAGAGTCTTCCAGGGTACATTGCAAATCCTTTTAGGACTATACAATCATCATTAATTTGGGCCATTCTTTCTACTGTCAAAAGTAGTTATATATACAACTTAAACACACTTCCGAGTTGTAGTGATGCTTCTGTGAAAAATTCTTTGCATGCCCTAACCTACTTCTCTTTTTTGTGATATTTCCTCCCTTGCATTGTTGTTTTGTGGTTTTATTTTTTGTTGTATATGGCATTTTCCTTCATACTCCTCACAATGACTGCCAAATAACCTTGACAGTACTACTAAATATTTGAAAAAGAATAACTGTAGGTGCCAAAAAGACCTATATTCCAATACAGACAGCAAAGTCCCCTGCATTCCTCTTAACCTGGATGACCTACTTCAATATCCCACAGCCTTTGGTTAGTAGAAGAGACCTGCAGGTCAGAATTCACAGAAAGTGCATTGAAGATACAAGCAGATAACTATCAAGAATAGTGGTAAGGATTACAGTACATTTTCAGCTCACTTTTCTACCTTATACTAGATGAAGGTGGAGTTGCAGCATAGAGATAAGCTCCATTAAAAATAAAGCATATACATGCCTGTTTTCCTACATTTAATTCTGACATTATAAGGCTTCTGCAGTTTTTTTTTCACAGTAAGACATTACAATTGCTTCATCAGCATACAGATTTATTTTGCTGATATATGCCAGCTGTATAGCTTGCAACGCACCCTCCTGTGAGAGGCTCCATATCCAGCAGCTGAATCTGATTATCAGTGGCATGATTGTGTTAAACTTCAAACCTGCTACAGCTGTACCAGCCATGGGTAGCCGTATGTTTGAAGATATTTAATTTTCTCAGATCTTAACACACATTTCAGTCTGTTTTGACACTGCAGATAGTATTTGTTCTTTGACTATGTTTACGGTTAAGATTTTAACAGATGTTCCCTGTTGGTAAATTCTTGAATGCTTGCCACAAAAATCTGTAAATGCTGCCTAATTTCAGTGCTTATAACTGTATCAGTAATGATATAAAACTGATGAATACTGTTGCATACATTTGACTTTTTGTTTTCTGGGTGGCATTATATTATTAGTAACCAGGTGTTCACATTTTTTTCTCAAAAGACTTTAGTAGTAGATTTTATCCACCTTATTTATTAATACTTATTTAATTCCAATATAATTTATTTAATATTAACATCGTTTTACAGCATGCCTATTCTATAGTCATGCAAGTTGATCACCTGAGTGAAAGTAGTAGTAAATATGAATGGCAAATCCTCATAGTAGCCTCACCACCACTAATATAAAATATTTATGAAAAGTAAGATGGATAGTATTTAGTTTCTCAAACCTTATCTGTAAAGCAGTATTCATTTTTATTCAGCATTAATTGTTTTTCAAATAAGAACCAAGTACTGAAAACATTTCTGTTGATGTTTACATGCAACTAGCACAGACAATAAGACAATCTAAAAATGATGAGAACACCAACTTTTGTGATATGGTCTGGATATGCTCTGAATCAAGTTTTAAAGGACACATATTTGAAATGAAGTACTTAAATCTTTGTATTCATTATGTTTATGAAGTCACTAATACATCTGAGAATAAAATAAGTTTTACTGGAACATTTTAATGATTTCCTTTTGAAATCTGTGTAACCGTGAGCCCCAGAATTAAACAAAAATGTCTGAAAATACAGGAGATCAATTATAGGTTCATAGGTTCTTAGGTAGGTACTAGGCTATTAGCCCTAGGGCCTGTATAAGCCTAGCCAAAAGGTACCCTGGCTTTCGCCACCCAAGAAAATTATTTTCCTGTGCCACTGTCGAGCAGAGCCACAGAAGTGATCCCCTGGGTGAATTTCCTATCTCTCATCCAATCATCAAGATTTTGCTTGAAGAGTGCTAATGAGGAGCTTTGTTTGATATAGCTAGGTAGTTTGTTCCAGAGTAGGGGAAGTCTCTGGGACAGGAATCTATCCCTCCAGCATGTTCTGTTTATTGTGATGACAAGGTTTAGGTCCCTAGAGCGTGTAGCTCGTAGGGATTGGGATTTCTTTAAGTGGAGCATGTCTAAAAGCTCTAGGTTTGACATAGCTTTGTGTGTTAGGCAGAGTTCGCCTCTGAGTAGGCAATATGCGACAGAGTAAAGCTGCAGTTTTTTGAGATGGTCTGCGTAGGGCATCTGTTTGAGACCAGTAACCCTCTTTGTGAGGTATTTCTGCGGCACCTTTCCAGTTGTTGTAGATGTCTTGTGAGGTATATACCAAAAGGGGCATTGTACTCTATAATAGGTCTAATGAGTGACGAGTAGAGGGGAACAATGACCTCTTTTTTCCTGGATGATGAACCTTTTGTGATGAGGTGTGCCATGTAGAAGGATTTACTGACTACTGTGGTGATGTGATTATCAAAGGAGAGACTACTGTCCACCTGTGTCCCAAGGTCTCTTATCACACTTTCAGTGCTAAGTAGACTACCGCCTATGTGGTAGTTCATGGGTACAGAGTTTTTACCAAAAGGGATGACAATGCACTTTTTGGCATTGAGCTTGAGGCCATGTCTTTGACACCAGGCATCTATCTCAGCAAGGCCCTTTTGTAGGATGTCCACATCTTTTGGAGTTTTGATTATGGCTCCTAGTTTGTAGTCATCTGTGAACTTTGTTAGCCAAAGACCTTCTGTGTTAGCCTGTACTTCAGAGAAGTAGATACCAAACAGGAGAGGACCCATGACTGATCCCTGTGGTACTCCACTTGTCACTGGTCTGAAGTTGGATTTGGAGTCTGCTACTTTCACAGTGTGGGTTCTGTCAGTGAGCCAGTTGGCAACCCATCTTGTGACATAGGGATTTATACCTAGTTTAGTGAGTTTATCTATAATTCCAGAGTGGGGGATGGTGTCAAAAGTCTTGGCGAGATCTAGATAAGCTGTGTGAGCCACCTGACCCTCATCTACGGCTTTGGTGACTACTTCAATGAAGTCTATCAGGTTTAGGAGACAGGATCTGCCTTTTACAAACCCAAACTGGGTGGGGTCCTGAATTTGGTCATTACCAATGTCTTTGTTTATAAGTTCCATGATGATACATTCCATAGCCTTGCAGACCAGGCACGTTAGGCTAATGGGGCAGTAGTTTCTGGGGTCTATGGTGGCTCCCCCTTTGTGGAGTGGAATAACCATTGCTGTGCACCATTCAGTGGGCACATAGCCTGAGGTGAGGCTATGATTGAACATGGTACTTAGGTGGGGTGCCAGTTCGTTCTGTAGTTCATGTGGAACACAGCCTGGGATGTTGTCGGGTCTTATGGATGCTGTGTTCTTGGCTTTGGATAGTGTATTTTTTAACTGTGCAGCCGTGATTACAGGAACTTTGCATTCTTCTGGTATAGAGATGGACACTTTAGGGGATGACAGGGGGGTAAAGTTAGCACTGAACCTATCTGCCAGGATGCTGGCAATATCAGTTGCTTCTGTATATTTAGTGCCATTGTGCTGTAACTCAGAGCAGATCTGAGGTTTGCCATTGAGATTCTTGAGATAGCTATAGAATACTTTGTGGCTGTCTTTAGAGTCAGTGGCGATTTTGTTTTCGTAACTAGCTTTGGAGGATTTTATGAGGGATCTCAGCTTCTTACTGAGGCTGATCAGGGAGTTTCTCCAATCATGGGATGTTACACTTTTTTTGCAGTTAATGGTGAACATTAAATAAGTAGAAATAAGTAAGGTTAATAAAAATCTACAACTGAAGTATTTTGAAAATGAAATGTAAACACCTGCATACTGACATGATACCACCCAGAAAACAAAATGTATATGCATTATATTCAGTAGCATGTTCTGCTTATATATATATATATATATATATATATATATATATATATATACCAACTCTGAGAGTGCCATGCCATAGAGAAAAGGGAATGTTTCAGGAAACAGCCTTCTCAGTCTTGTTATGTGTAAGTCTGCATTTTCAGTCTTTCAATCTCACTATTAAAGGACTTGTACTAACAATTCTCAGAATATCAGGCAGTTACCATTTTTAACAACTAGGGAAAAAAGAAAACTCAGACAATTGCATTTATACTACATATCTGAGATATAATGTTTCAACAGGCATAAAAGAAGAAACCAAATAATTTTAGGCAAGGCAGGTAAACAAAGTCAGTGTAGGTATATTTCCACTTAATAATTTTTCTCTGCTTCACAGCATTTAAAGTCCCCCATTTGCAAAGTACAATTTACAAAGGAGAAAAAGGAGGAAGAGTTGTGGAGATGTGAAAGAAGATGGCTGCTTATCAATACAAATCCAGATAGAGGTCTGACAGAGGAAACAGGCAGTGGGAAGATGATGGTGCAGCTAAAAGGGAAGTGGTATGTGGGTAAATATCTATAGCTGATGGTGCACAAGACTGAGAAAGAGTAAAGGAATTTAAAGGAAGAATTAGGTGCAAATGTGAGATGTCATAAGGAAATGACTAGAAGTATGAAAGATGAGTAGAAGATGTTTAGGGAGAAAGCGGAAATACGGAGCGATTTAAATACATGGAGAAACAACACTGATTTATTAAAATTTAACTTATCCATCACTAAGAAAAGGTGAGTTGGGGGGTATGAAAACTAAACGAAGAAGTAGGAAGTAAAGGCTGACAGCATACATTTCAATTGCCCTACATTTTGCCTTGTTTCTTTTAAGTTTTTTGATTTTCTAGTAAGTCACTCAGGGTTAGAGTCAGTGACTAATGTCATATCCCATGCATCAGAATTTCATATTTCTTATTTTTTAGAAAATGCATGTTAATATAATGCTTGTTGTCATGCCTCTCAAGTGTCCAGATTTGTGTCTTATGTTTTTGGTCTTTTCATCATAAAATTTGTGGTTTACAGGCAAATCACAGAGGTTAAAGTCACTAAATAATGGCACGCATTTGATTTTCAGGGTGATTTTCAGACTTCATACCCTTCAGGAAATGCATGTTAACACAAACCCTGTTATTCTAGAAACTTTCTAAGTTTACAAGAGCATTATTTAAAATCTGCCCCAATTTTGGGACCTTTGTTCCGCATTAAATTTGGGTTTTGTCTTGATTTCTTGCACTACGAGGTTGAGAGTTATGCCTTTTATATAATGGCGTGACTACTCACACAGAACAAAATGTAACAAAAGTATTAAACTGCTAACTACACAAGCAATAATATGATATCACTGTAGATGAAAGAGGGAAAGATGGATAAAATGGGAGATAGATCTAATGTTGTTTTAAATAAATGGGATTCCATTCCTCCAGATGTGGGCAACATGAAATCCTTAGGTGGGTATTTCAGAAAAAGGAGACATGGTGAAGTCAACAAAAAAATTTGGAACAAGATCTGAAGTTGGAGGAAATTAAAGGGAAAGTGAAAATTAGGAATTTGCAGGTTTGGTCAAGGAAAGTGGTGGGCTCGATCCTCATTTTGATAGGGCACACATAGAAGGAAAATAAATGGTCCCAATGATAGGGTTAGGCATATCAGTGTAAAACTATTCTATAACTAAACAGGCAGTGTATTATATGAAATGCTGCATGAAAGAGGTGCCTCATAATGGGGAGCATAGCAGTAAAGGAAGTGGTGGTGGACTTCCCAGACCTAATGCATCAGTAAAGAGTGTAAATGGGTCCAGTGATAAAGCAGCTAAAGCAAGCAGGAATAGAAGAATCCTTATGAACCCATCTCCAAACAAGATTAAGAGGCAGAGGACACTAAGATGAAGTAATTATATTTTATGTTGTAAATTATGAGGGGCGCAGCCAGGTGATGTGAAAGAATAATGCAGAATGTAGAAGAAGTGGAGCACAAAAGAAAGGAAGATGAGAAAGAAATGGAGAAGTATAAAGATATGCGGTGTGACAGCAACGAATGTCTCATTAGAGTCAGCAAAAAGGACAGAAAATCATGACTCCATTGAGCTGAAGATGGGGGATTGACATGGTCAGCCCTT
This sequence comes from Protopterus annectens, assembly GCF_019279795.1. Classification (NCBI taxonomy): domain Eukaryota; kingdom Metazoa; phylum Chordata; order Ceratodontiformes; family Protopteridae; genus Protopterus; species Protopterus annectens. Next base: position 1,890,390,900 of record NC_056726.1, read on the forward strand.
AAGACGTGATAGTGGAGGAGTACACATCTGACTCACTGATCCATGTCCTGGTGGGACAAGTAAGATGAAATAAAGCACCCATGACAAAGAAGAAAGATAAATGTGGAGGAAGTAGGAAAACAAACACAGAGTATGATTAAAGATCCTTGAGATGAAAATGAGAAGCTTGTTGTCAAGTAGCTGAGGAGACTTGAGGGAGGAGTGCTGGCAAAAGAGTGGAGCAAAACAGAGAAGGGGTGAAGTATGAAGTAAGCAGAGCAGAAGAAGAGGAAAGATGCAGTGTAAGCAGTATCTGACCCAAGCAGACAGTGGGGTGGTGGTGGGAATCATAAAATCCCAGTTGAGATGCAGAAGGAACACCTACTTCTAACCCAGCAAAATAAATAAGGCACTGAAATGGTATACAGAAAGTGCATAACTTATTGCATGAGGGACCCAAGCTAAATTATTATGTTCTAAGTGTATTTATTCTGCTGTCTGTCTATTTATCAGGTGATAAGGAGTGGTGAGATGAGATGAGTGGAGAAAAGAAGAGGGCAATTTAGTAAAGGATGAAGAAATGAACGGCTGAAGACAGTGCAGGGAAAGGGGGTCTAATGGTGCAAAGGGTGAGAAGATGAAGAGGCTTTGTCTTGGACTGAGGATTCAGGAAATAACTTTCCCTTCAAGGAGAAGAGGAGGGAGAAGTCCACATTTTGGAAACTAGCCCAAATGGCAGCAAAAGGATTATTCCACGTGGACAGACTTAACTGTGATATTGTCTTTCATTTGTAATAATGATGGACAATAGGTAATACAAAAGAAGGTAAAATCTATAGGCCCACTGTGGGACAATCAATGGACATCACCAAAGGTATAACTAAGATTGAGGTGTTAAGGGGTGACCTTTCTGGATGTCAGTTATCAGGAGGCACAACTGACAGGTGACTGTGGTACTTGGACTGCAGTATTGGCATTACTGATTGTACATTTATGATTTGACTAAAGCACTGATATTCATATTATGAGACAAAATTCAAGCTTTTTTTCAATTTAACTTTTAGAAGAGTAACATCCAAGTGTCTGCTATGGCATATGACTAACAGCAACTTTGACCTATCCAGTCTAGGGAGAATTGGTATGCCCTTGACAAACACCCTAGGTGTCCAGCTTATAAGCATTATTGAATTACTTGTGGGTGTGACAGTTAGGGTTTCAGAATGCAGAGGTGATGATAACCAAATTAAGAGAAGAAGTATACTGAGTAGAATTAAAAGAGAAATATTGGACATAACATGTCTATAGAAGCTAAAGTTGTGAAAAGGAAATATACGGAGGAAATGCAAAAGAACAGCTATAATTTAGTGAGAATGACATGTGTCCCAGGAGGAAGAAAAACGGAAATGGGAATTATAGCACAAGAAGGAGAGGTGCAATGGTATTAGGAGAGCGTTACAGATGATAGTGAAAGGTGAATGGTGTGGTGGTGTCCTGAGGTACATTTAAGGAGCATGGAGAAGTAGTGGGGTCCTATCGTGGTCCAAATGGAAACATTAGATAAGTCAGCTTAAGAGCTATACTAGTAATGAGGTGATTCCCCTAGGCAAAACTCCCGGGTCTGCGACATATGAAGGAAAAAGAAAAATAGACATATGACACCAGAATACCAGTACTGTTTATTAGAATAGATAACACAAAATAAAGTGAGCTAGTGTGGAATGCTGCCAGTGTCAGGTATGGAAACTAATTATAGGAAAAAAAACTGAACTAAAACTAAATGTTAGCCTACAATTCAGTAATGCCAGGAGAGTTATCTTATATTCTTAAACCTAAAGTAAAAAAATACAAAATTTAAAAAGTGTTGGAGTATTGTCTGAAATATAGTGGAGTAATTGGGCAACCTTCATAGTTCCAATGTTCATGAAAGCTAAAACACTGGATGGTGACATCTGTGTAAATGTCAAAGTCAACATTAGTACAGTGCTGAGGACAGCATGATATGCTTTGCAATAATCAAAATATAGTGCTACATCTTGGACAACAATAAGTAAAAAAAATGTGATTGATCTGGAAGAATCCCATAGAAAATGGAAACAGAAGAGTCTTTCAAAACAAATTATGTTTATACTGCATAAGAATTATGCCATTTACAACATAATTGATTTTTAGTTGTATCTGCAAGTGTCATTTGGATGCTGTCAGTGGATCAAGTACTGCAAACAATTCCTAATCACAGATCTGCTTACATTATATTATAGTGACCACAAGAAATGCTGAAGAGTATTTATATACAAATCAAGCTGAGATGGGTACAGTATCAAACATTAAAACACAAGAAACTGACAAGCTATATCACTGAGCACAAACGCATGAAGCTCCACAAGAGTCAAAAATCAAAATAAAATTTCATTTTTTTTTGCAGGTGGCAAGCTGTCATGCAGTCCTGACTCCACAGATCCACCACCATAAAGTAGAGAAAAATCCCCAAAAATAAAGTAGCCATTGCTGGCACACACACAGGAACTGTACCTGCAATTATGACCTATAAATAGCAGTTATCATTGTTTTGTTCCTTCTGACTTAGGGACTTGGCACTCTGGGAACTTGATCTTGGTGACCTGTAGATATACCATCAAAACAGGGAATATGAGACTTTCTCAGATGAAATATTATAATATAGGCATGGTACTTGACAAGAATGCATTATGCAACTCATAAAATGAGATGGAGGCTATGGTAAAACCATTCAGGCTTTAAATATGTCACTGCATTCATATTTACGACTGTCAAACCACTGACAGTTTTCATGTGTTCAAAGATATTGTTTCCATTAAATGTATCGCTATATTACTAGTATGAATGATATCCATTCAGTCAAGGTGATTAGACCAAATAGGTAATATGAAATTTTTACAACATGCCATAGTTTTTTTTTTTTGTAATCTTTGCTGCATTTACATTAAATAGAGAAGTGTTGATGGCAGTTGTGAGAATTTTTGCTTCTAGATAAGGAAACAAAATGTGAATAGACTTTTAGATCTGCTGGTCTATACCAAGTACATTTCATGGGAAAAGTATTTTCTGTGAAGAACATCAGCTTGCACACTTAGAATGTCATGTGATGCTCTGCTTTCTGGAACTGACATTTCTCTACTGTTCAAGCTTTAACAGTATACAATGAGATGCATGCATGCTAACAACACACAATGAGATTCATGCATGCTAACAATGCACAATGAGATGTATGCTAACAACACAAAATGAGATGCATGCATGCTAACAATGCACAATGAGAAGCATGCATGCTAACAATGCACTTTAACAGTGTGCAGTGAGGTCTATGTACTTGTTTCAAATTACACTAACCATTGTTATTTATTTAAGATATGACACTGAGTATTCATGAGTCAACATTGGACCCTCTTTTTAGGTTAAGATTAATATGATTTAAATTACAACAGCAAATATCAACATAACAAGACTAATAGATTGAAAGACTCTTATGAAATTCCTGAGAAACCAACATAAAACTTATGAACATGTAGCTCACATTGGTGGTTGTATTGTTACCAGTGGCAAATGATATCACCTGCCCTAAAAGGATGGTGTAGTGGCAACCACTTTTATAAGCCCTTTTTTGCTGCAAAGAAAGACTATAAATGAACTTTATTATGCAAGTCTGGACTGATAAATCTTGCCTAGCTATATTCTAAGGTGCTGACAGCCACGTATGAGTAACACCTGGCATACCTCTCAACTGTCCCTGACTTTCAGGGGCATCCCTGATTTTAACTCAAATTTTAACTCTGTCCCTCTTAATCCCTCCTAAAACTAGTGACTTTTGGAGGAAAGGTGGTGAATTACACTTAATGAATAATGACAATTATTATGAGTTATAAACTTCTTTTACTTCAGAATATGTGTATTAATTCATATGCTCTGATTCTTTCACTGTTTCAAGTTAATAGCACTAATATTTTAAATGTCCCTGATTGTCCCTGATTTTTTCTTGACTTGTCCCTGATTCTGTTGAAATTTGTTCCCAATTGGCTGAGAGGTCTGACACCTGGTGATGCTAAAAACAATGTCCCCTGTCTGCAGTGAAACATATTAGCCTGGTGTTGACAGAGAGAGACTAAAGGCTTTGGTATAAGATGTATTGGGTGTCAAATGGATTAAACAGCACAAGCACCAGCCAATCACTTGCATTCTTGTGAATGGCCCCAAAGGTTATATAAAGCCTGCTGTGCTGAGCCCTGAAAGGCAACATTATTGCCACACTGTTGCTGTCCTGTTCAGCTAAGTATCCATCCTCAGAGTCTAAATTTATGAATGTATGCAGTTGTATTTACAATTAATGAAAAGGTTTAGTGCCATTGAAATGTATGCAAACTGATAGCAATATAACACATCAATGATCAGTCTGTCTATACTGTTTAATACCTTTCATAGAAACAAAAGTAATATTAAGTCTTTAACATTAAAATAGCTAGGATTCAATAATCTCTGGATCAGAGACAACCATGCTAATCTGAGTTATGCTATCTCTACATTTATTTTTTTCCTTTGTTAACCTGGAAAATGAATTGGCCGTATGCACTGGACAATTTTTCATCATGGCATGGACCAAATGTCAACAGCAACAACAGCATAGCAACTCAGCAGAAAAGTTGCCTTGTAAGCCAAGCAAAGATCCCGTCTCAGCAATTGATAGGAGAATGAGATGAGGGTAAGGGCCTTAAGGTGCTCTATGTAAGACAAATTTGTTACACCTTGAATTTTTTGTAAGGAACCTCTGAGGTATGTCTAGCTGCTGTATATGCCTGATCAAGTACATACTGATGGGAAAATTTTACTCTGTGATTGGTCTGATAAGAACAGAGTACAGTGGGATAAAGACCTCTTCCAACCTAGATACCATGCTCTTACTTATATTCTATGCGACACAAAAGGATTTCTTAACCACTGTGACCAAGTGGTAGCCAAAGGTAAGGTTAGTGTCTATGTGCAGCCCCAGATCCATGGCTACTGGGTCAATTCTTAGGGGTGTATTATCAACATGACAATTAGCCGAGATGGTTAACTTCCCATAGGGTACAATTATGCATTTCTTAGCATTAAGATTAAGACCATGGCTTTGGCACCATTTGCTACTCAGAGACAGGCCTTCTTGAAGAATGCTAGTGCTTGCAAAGGAGTCAGTGATAACCCCTAGCTTGCAAATATCTACAGACTTAGTCAGCCATAAACCTTCAGCCTTTGCTTCTACTTCAGGGAAATAGAAAGCAAAAAGGAGCAGGTCCAGTACTGAGCCTTGGGGGACTCCAATAGTGACTGACCTCTTGGTGGAAGTGGCCTCACCAATTTTAACCTCCTGGGTTATATCAGTGAACTGGTTGGCTATACAGCGGGTGATAAAAGGGTTTATAACTAATTTAGTGAGCTTGTCTAAAATGCCTGCATGGGGTATTGTATCAGAAGGCTGGATGAGGAAATCTGTATGCACATATTAGCCCTCATCCATTGCTTTGGTGACCCTCTGAAAGAAGTCCACCAGATTTAATAGGCATGACCTTCCTTTAACAAAGCCGAACTGTGATGGATCCACTGTTTGCAAGTTTTCTATGTCCTCATTTATCATATCCATGATAACTCTTTCCATGGCCTTATGGTCCTGTAGTTACCCAGATTGGTGGTTGGAATTCCTTTGTGCAGGGGAATTACTGTAGCGATCTTCCATTCTTTGGGCACAAAACCTGAGTCGAGGCTCCAGATGTAAAGAGATTCAAGTGGACCAGCAAGGTCATGTTTCATGCTAGTTAGTAAGCATCTTGGGATGTTATAAGGTCCTTTTGATGCAGTGTTGTTGGCCTTAGAAAGTGCATGGATAACCTGTTCCCATGTATAATTGGGGGAATTGCATTATGCAGTATTTAATTTGGATTATTGGTGGGGGAGTGGAGGGGGTAATTGGAGCTGAACTTGCCAGCTGAAAGGTTAGCAATGACATATGGTGCAGTGTGGGTGATGCCATTTACAATAAGGTCTGCACATTGTTACATATTTCCCTTGTGGTGATGGACATAGCTGTAGAAAGATTTATGGTTGGCCTTTGCCTGAGAAGTTACTTTTTTTTTCAAATTTAGCCTTTAAAGTATTAATTAATCATTTTAGCTGCCTGTTTTGGTTAGTCAGAGGGCTTTTAGAATGTTGGGCTTTGCTTCTCCTATTCTAATCCAAGATTCTTTTTTCTTTTGTTGTATAAGATATTGATATTATGATTCCATCAGGGTGGCCTGTCTTTTGAGTTTTTTCTTATTCTTAATATGACCTGGTACAGCTCACTGTACACAAGTATCAGTATGGCTGTACATGGATTTTGTAAATAGCTCAGCATATGCTATAGTGATTACTGGGTTTGTTGGTGATTGGAATTTAGCCAAGGTGACGTATTAGAGAGAGGTTAGCCTTGGAATAGTTCTTAAAGGTATCTGGTTTCATTGCGTCCTCAGATTAAATTTTTATTTCAAGCAATACTACCTTATGGTCAGATCTGATGAGCAAGGACATTACATCGGTTGAGCAACACTGCTCCCCATGCTCATAAGTACCAGGTCAAGGATGTTTGTACCCCTGATAGGAGAATGCATGAACTGTTCCAGAGAGTTGGTATTAAAGGAGTATAGGAATCGTTGGGCTTGTACATTAGAAGTAGTGTAGGATTTCTAGTCCATGCAGGGGTAGTTAAGATCCCCCATGGTGATCATATTGGGTTGAATGGTGAGGGTTTCTAGTGCATTGAGATAGGTAGTATGGATTTCCAGGGACATGAAGAAGGACCTGTAGGTTGCAAGACATTAGAAGAGTATAGAAGAGGGAACAGATCAACAAAAATGTTTAGAAATATAGATGTGATAAAAGCAATGTGCCATATCAGAACAGAGCAGGATCTATCTTGCACTATCACAAATAATAAACTAAAAATATCAGCCTAGACAGAAAACTTAGAAGACATGCAGATAAATATAAAGGAAAAGTATAAAATAAGCAATTTATTGATGACCCAAAAAGATTTTACAGAGAATTGAGAAGTAAGGCAGAAAGAATTGAAACTCCACCAAAAAAAAAGAAATAGATACATTTTGGAGAAATATCTATGAAGATCCTGTGGAACAAAACACGAATGCTGAATAGATAGAAGAAGTTAAAGAAGGAATAAAAAGTTTAAATGTACAGGATATGAAATGGGATGAAGTAACTGTAAGAGAGATTGAAACAAAGTTAAGAATAGCCTCTAATAGGAAAACAACAGGCCCAGATGCAGTACCTAACTTTTGGCTAAATGTATTAACATCTTTACATGAGGATTTAGCATACATATTTGCTGACATCACAAGTTTTTAAAATATGTGGAGAATAAATCTAAGATGACTTCAATGCTTAGTTTAACAATAGCATATCGGTGTCATGTGAGAATAGAAATCAAACCAGAAGTAAATAAAAATCAGGCAGCTACTGAATGTGCCAAAAAACAACAGAAAGAATATTAGGTGAAGGGTCAGATGAGAAGACAAGAAATGTGGAAAATGTGTAAATATAGTTGTAAGTACAGAAAACTCTTGGAACAACCTCATCTTGATCAGGATCAAAGTCGGGAATGGTTAAGGAGAGGTGAATTTAAACCAAAAGACAAAACGGTAACATTGACGGCCCATAATAGTAGACTACGTACATGTTGGTTTACAAAATCCATTCACATCATGAGAGAGAAACAGACAAATGTAGGTTTTGTAAATTAGAACTGGAAACAGATGGACATGTTGTTGCTGGTTAAGATGTACTGATGGCAGAAGGATTTATACTGAGGCATAATAATGTGGCAAGATTGTTGCATTTGGGATTGTGCAAACATTATAATATTGAAGTAGCTAAAAAAACATTGGAAACATGAACCACAAAGCATTACAGAAAATGATGAAGTTTACATCACATGGGATCATTCTTTTCCAACAGTTCAAAAAATAGATGCAAGAAAACTAGGTATAGTAGTCCATGAAAAGAAGACAAAGGGAGCATTGATCATTAAAAGTGGTACACCCTGTGACTGCAGTGTCTTATGTACAGAGAGACACATAGACATAAAATATCAGGATTTGCAGGCAAAAATGAGAGCAATGTGTAAAAGGGATACCCATGCAGGTCCTATAGCAGCAACGGGTCTTATACAAAATTATTTTCAATCACACTTAGATATGTTACTGATACATATAACTCCAAATGAATTGCAGAAGGAGTCATTACTGGGCACAGTGTGGGTGCTACAAAGAGCACTTTTGGCTAACACCACAGACTGAAACAATATTAATTTCATGAACTTTAATCGTACTTTGACTTAAGAATGGGGTCCATTCCTATTATGCTATAAGAAACATAAAAGACTTGGAGAATTAAAAAAAGGTTGCAAGGATATGGTACATGACCTTGTTTTGGTAAGTTGCACATAAATGAGTTCCAGTGGGTCATACTCTTTAACTAGTTTGGATGTGAGGTTTAGCAAAATCAGTGACTCGATAAACACCCACATTAAGGACCTAAAGCTACACTAACAAATAAATATGATTTGATGGATGGATAGATTCCTAACTCAGCATATTCCTAACCTATGGAATAAGTTACCACTACAGGACAAAGTGCTAGTCTTGATGACTGGATGGATGGACACAAATTTACACCAGGGTTGTCAGAATGGACCTGCTCAGTTTGAGAAGTGGGCACTATGAAATGCTTAAAAGGGTGGTAAGAACTTTTAAGTTTGTTTGCTTAAAGGTATATATGGCTAGGCATCTTATAGTTCCCATGATTGTTTGCCATGTATGTTCCTATGTTCCTAACAAACAATCACCAATTATATATATATATATATATATATATATATATATATACATATATATATGGATCTAGGATGTTTGATCGAAAGAACAAACGTCCGAATCCATTAAGGGCGAGCATACCTACGCGAAAGTGCTTTTCACTGAAGAACACTTTCGTGTAAGTATGCCTGTTGCCAAGGCCATACTACGGTGCGGATAAGGGAAGATTTCCTTTTCCCCACTGTAGTGCAGTCTCGGAGGGAGAATATTAAAGTGGGGGTGTGGGAGTGCAAGGGGGCAAAGCCCCCCCCCTGCAGAAATATTAATGTAGTGTTTTTTTTTTTTTTTTTAATTAACACACTTTAATAAAAGTGCTTTTTTCGATGAAAGTGTGTTTGGTGGTTATGGATTCGGACATTTGATCTTTCGATCAAACAGCCTACATCCATATATATATATATATATAAATATATATTTATATATATATATATATATATATATATATATATATATATATATATATATATATACATATATATATATATATATATATATATATATACACACACACACACACACACACACACACACACACACACACACACACACACAAGACCAAATAACATAACTGCACAGTAATGAACTAGACACATATATAGGTATTAATTTAGCATTTCATTTACCCCATATGTTTTCTAACAAATCTGAACAATAAGAAAATAGACTTTCACTGAGAAATACAGGAAAGTGATCATGATAATCACAATAAAGATGATGTTGAACATGATTGCAATTATTCACCAACATATGCCCTAATATAACTAATGCTTATAGATTTTAAAAACGTTATTAAATGCTTTCTCTGTGACAGCTAAGGTAAATGGAGATCTTTGCATTTGAATGCTTTCCTGGCTACTTAAATTGTAAGTAGAATTCAAATAGAGTTTATTTCTAAGCATAGGGCAATACCTGCTAATTATTAGTTTAAAGATGAGGTCAATTAGTATGGAATTATCCCTAACCTCCACTGGCATCCACCTAGTTTTCTGCAATGTAATGCAGTCATACTGATGATTATGGTCCAGATGCATAAATCTTACCTTATTCTCTGATGTTTGGAACACACCTATGTTGTGTGAAGAATGGAGGGATTCAAAAGGCTAAGCAAGTTAAAGACTTGGCAACAGCATATAGATTGCAATTGAAAATAAACATGTAAAAAATCATGAAACACAGGTGCCCAGTAGGAAGGTAGCTGGAATAAAGAAGCTGAATCACGACAAAGTAAAATCTTCTTTTTTAATACAAAATGGCACTGGAATAAAGGAGCTGAACCACGACAAAGTAAAATCTTCTTTTTTAACACAAAATGGTGCTGGAATAAAGAAGCTGAACCACGACAAAGTAAAATCTGTTTTAATACAAAATGGTGCTGGAATAAAGAAGCTGAACCACAACAAAATAAAATCTTATTTTTTAATACAAAGATTTTACTTTGTAACCATTTTGTATTAAGTAACCATTTTGTATTAAAAAATATTTTACTTTGTAACCATTTTGTATTAAAAAAAAAAAGATTTTACTTTGTCGTGGTTCAGCTTCTTTATTCCAGCTACCTTCCTACTGGGCACCGGTGTTTCAACATTTTCAACTTCTGGGCTGGTTTGGATTTATTTGTTTGCTGCTTATGTAATAAATCATGCCTACAACAAATGTGTTTTTTTTCATTCTATGTTCATCGTATTAATTGCTGTTGCAATGGCCCTTTCTATATAGGTTACATCTCTGCCACAGATATAACAGCCAGCCAGCTTCCAAAGCTTCTGGGTGATTTCACACACCTAAATTGTCAGGCACCTAAAGCTGTGCTGACTAAAAGACAAGTATGGGCACAAAACCCTTCAGAGCTTTACTGCTGCCATCAAGTATGCTTCTCTGTAGCTTTTGGGGATCAATGGTCAGTTTGTGATTTCCTTTGCTGGGCAGATAAGTTCCCTTTGAGGGGAAAAAAAACTTTTATTTTCTTAATTTTATTCATGTTTTATTACTTTGCTCTTCAGGAAAGTTATTTTAAAACTAAGAGCGTTGTGCTCTAATGGACTGTCTTAAGACTGTAACATACTTTTAAACTGAGCACTCATTTTTTCTGATAGTTTTCTGATTGTGTAAAGTAACTGAAAGCATATTTTTTTTCTGTGGAGAAATAGTGTTCATTTTACTTTTGTGGGCCTGTCATAGGGTTTTTCTGTCAAAAAGTAATTTTTGTGAGCTGGTAGTATTTAACAGCAATTGCTGCTTGTCTTCTCCATGAAAGAGGTACCATTGTCAGCTTGACCATGGAACAGACTACCATATTCATAATTAGATCCATGTATTCAGGCACATACTTTACACGAGGAACAGTATGTAAGACAACTATCTTACAGCTTTTTATTTAAACAATATTCTTATACTAAACTTCCCCTTTGTCAATGAAGGCAGTCATTACCATTACTGGTCATCACACTAACATTATAATTCTGAAAGCATGCATTTAGTTTCTGAATTAAAATGGCATGCCTTCATAAAAACAGCATTTTATCTCATGAAAGCATAAATTGGTAGCCATCATTATGCCTGAATACCAAAGCTTGACCCATATAATTGTGACATGTTTGAGCTCTATGATTAATATTAATGACAAGATGAAAACGTATTTCAATGATGAAGTTAAACATGAATTATGAGACTAAATTATGCAGGTTAAAATGTAAAGAGTTTTGCAATCTGAAGGAAAGTGTATTTGAATGTTCTTTAATGTTTAATTCAGGCTGAGCAGAATAAAAAATGCAAATGATAAAGTCTGCCCTGTCTGTACTTTTGCTTAAGTTCTCAAACAATGACAAGAACAAGATGCAGAAATTATAGTGTTATTAAAGTAAGCAGTGTTTGTGATCTCCCCAGGACATAGTGTAGATAAAGTCATCATGGAAATATAACCTCTGTTTAAAGGGCAAGTGTTCTACTTTTTCTTTTCTCCATATAAGCTGCATTCCTTAAAATTATGAGTTATATTCATAGTCCCAAGCCTTACAGATGTGTAAAGGAAATCAGTGAATTGCTCTGCTATGCCCGTAGTTAAATAAACAAAGCACAAACAAGCAGTGTTGATTTTACAGCTTCTCAGCCTTGTGACAGAATGCCCAGTGCACTCACACATATCTGAATTGGCATAAACGGATAAGAAACGTGTAGTTATGTGCAGACAAATAGGTTCTTAGGTTCATAGGTGTGTACTAGGCTAATGGCCCTGGATCCTTTACAAATCCTAGCCCATAGGATTATCCTGGCATTGTGCCACCCAACCTTAGTTCCCAGTGCCTCTGTCGAGTACTGCCAATGGAGTGATCCCCAGGGTAAATTTTCTATTTCCCATCCACTCATCAAGATTTCTCTTGAAGAGAGCCAGTGAGGTGCTCTATTTGACATGTATAGGAAATCTATTCCATAGCATGGGCAGTCTCTGAGTTATGAAATTGTCCCTCCAGCATGTCTTGTTGATTTTGGTAATGAAGTTGAGGTCTCTGGAGTGTGTGGTGTGGACAGGTTGGGATTTCTTTAGATGTACCATTTCTAACAGAGCTGGGTCAGACATGGCTTTGTATGTCAAGCAGAGATTGCCTCTTAGTAGACAATATGAGACAGAGAATAGGTGGAGTTTTTTTGAGCCTGTCCATATAGAACAAGAGTTTAAGGCCTAGGATCCTCTTTGTAAGGTACTTTTGGGGCCTCTCCAGTTGTTGCAGGTGTCTAGTGAGGTACATGCCAAATGGGGCATTGTACTCAATGACTGGCCTAATGAGGGAAGAGTAGAGGGAGTCAATGACCTCTTTCTTCCTGGATGCAAAACCCTTAGTGATGAGATGTGCCACATAGAAGGACTTTCTGACCAGAGTGGCAATGTGGTGGTCAAAAGAGAGGTTTCTGTCAACCTGTGTTCCCAGATCTCTTATAATGCCTTCTGTGTTCAGTGGACAACCATCGATGTAGTAATTCATGGGAAATCGTTTTTTCCCAAAGTGGATGACGATAAATATTTTGGCATTGAGCTTAAGGCCATGGTTCTGACACCATTCGTTGGTCTCAGTCAGGCCTTTCTGTAGAATGTCAACATCACTTGGGGAGTTAATAATAGCTTTCAACTTGGAATCGTCTGTGAACTTTGTCAGCCAGAGTCCCTTCATGTTGGTCTGGACTTCAGAGAAGTAGATACCAAACAGGAGAGGACCCAGGACTGAACCCTGTGGGACTCCACTTGTGACTGGTCAGCACTCCAACTTGGAGTCAGCTACTTTCACACTGTGGGTTCTATCTGTGAGACAATTTGCAACCCAACTAGTGATATAGGGGTTGATGCCTAGATTAGAGAGTTTTTCTATGATTTCTGAGTGGGGAATGGTATCAAAGGCCTTGGCCAGATCAAGCTGGGCTGTATGAACCACCTTGCCTTCATCCACAGCTCTGGTGACTGATTCAAAAAAGTCAACCAGGTTGAGCAGGCATGATCTACCATTCAAAAAAACAAACTGTGTGGGATCCAGAGTTTGGAGGTTCCCTATATCCTTGTTTATTAGGTTCATGATGATGCATTCCACAGCTTTGCATATCAGACTCATCAGGCTAATGGGGCGATAGTTCCCAGGGTCTGTAGTCACTCCTCCTTTGTGGGGAGGGATGACTGTAGCAGTGCACCATTCGGTCAGTACAAAGCCTACGGAGAGACTGTGATTGAACAGGGCACACAGGTGAGGTGCCAGTTCACTCTGTAGTTCATGTAGAACACAGCCAGATATATTGTCAGGTCCCATAGAAGCTGTATTCCTGGCCTTTGACAATGCTGTTTTAACCTGTGCAGCAGTAATATTGGATGCCTGGCAATCTACTGGTATTGTGATTGGTCCTTTGGGGGGAGAGAAAGGTAAAGTTGGCACTGAATCTGTCGGATTGGTATAGGAGGTACCATTGTGCAGTAGCTCAGAGCAAATCTGGGTTTTGCCGTGGAGATTCTTTACATAACTATAGAAGGTCTTGCGGTCGTCGTTACTATCTGCTGCAATTCTGCTTTCATAGCTAGCTTTAGAGGATTTGATGAGGGATATCAACTTTTTGTTGAGGTTGATAAGGGAGTTTTTCCAGTCTTGGGACTTCACCTTACTCCACATCAGTTTCCTCCTTCTGTTGTAGAGTTTGTTTATGGCAGGGGACCACCAGATTGGCTTCCTTTTTTTGGAGGAGCCCATCTTGGTTCTATTGGGTATGGTGAGATCCATGCATTTCTGTACGTGTTCGTACAGTCCATTGGTGTAAGATTCAGCAGTCATGCAACTATTCTCCATTTGCATGGGTGCCTTGAAGTTAGCAACCTCTGTTTTTAGGACCACAAAGTTAGCTTTGGAGAAGTTTTTCATGGTGGTTACCTTTGCGAGGGGGGGGGGGTGTCCAAGGTGATTAGTTTGTGGTCGGATCTAACCAGGGAGGAGTTGACGACTGGTGTAGAGCAATGTTTACCCATGTTAGTAATGACCAGGTCAAAGATGTTACCTCGAGTGGGGGAAAGAACGAACTGGTCCAGGGCATTGGAATTAATGAATTCCAGGAAATGTTGGGCAAGTGTATTGGTACGTGAATAGTTTTTCCTGTCATTGGAGGGGTAGTTGAAGTTGCCCAGTATGAGAGTGTTAGGTTAGACCCTAATATTTTCCAGGGTGCTTAGGAACATGGAGTGTGAGTCTTGGGACATGGTTGGGGAGCTATAGCAGGCTACAACCTGAATAGCTGCACCTGAAGTATCTCTGATGCATTATGTTGAGCTACCAGTCTGGAGGTGTGTGCATCCTTTATGAATATGGGAACACCACCACCTTTGGAGCTTTGGTCCAAGTTCTGGGGCTGAAAGGTGTGGAATGAATTATAGCCTGGTAGTGCATGGGGTGCTTTCTGTTGCTTTGAATCAGGTGTCTGTTACAGCACAGATGTTGATGTTCTCTATTTCAAGGAGTGCTTCGAGCAAGTGCATTTTGAGATTTAGATTTCTAGCACTGAGCAGCACGACACTCAGATTGCATTTGTCTGTAGCTGTTATGGTGGTAATTTGGTCTTTGGAACACCTCCTAAAAAAAGCACTATAAAGGTGGCAAGAGCCTTGGCCAGTATCCGGAAGCCCAGGTGTGACAGATGCAGGCCATCTCTGGCAAAGCATCGACATCTGTCAATCATGTCATCCCAGGCAGATAGACACTGGATCTACTTAGAATGACACCAGAAACTTAGCCAATTGTTGAAATCAATCATTTTCTGCTTGTACTGTGGTATCATTTTGGTTGATGGTAGGATGCTGCTGAGGGCTAGGGTCTTAACCGCTTGGGCTACATAATCCAAAACCTCATCCATGTCTCTTTTCATGTAGTCCAGGGAGGTACATCTCAGGTCATTCACACCCACATGTACAGTGACAGAGTCATATTTGTACCTGTTGTTGAGGGACCTTAGTGCATGCGTTATGTGGCGGATCCTGGCACCTGACAGTCAGCTGACTGTTTTTTCTCCTTATTCACCCTAGTGAGTAGGACATCAGTGTGCCTCACTATCGAGTCATCTATGACTAGTGCATTGGGCATGCTGTTTTGCCTTAGGGGCTTTGGTTGAGTGACAAACTGTGTAGGAGAGTAATGTGTTTCATGATTAATGTTGTGTTGTGGTGGTCGAGTGTGCTTCTGCCTTGGAGGTCTCTGCTGTTGGGTTAGATTTTCATTGAGAGTCTCTGCAAAGGTGGGTGTGTGGTTTGTGTTTTTAGGTGAAGGCAGTGTTGTATGTGCTGGAAGGCTATGTGTGTTCTGGAGGGCCATATAGGTTCATAGGTTCATAGGTTCATACTAGGCTATCTGCCCTGGGGCAATTATAAGCCTAGCCCGATTCTGTATGGCTTATGCCACCCCTTGATTTGAGTATACTGTGCCCTTTTTAAGGTTTAGTTTACTGTGCCTCTGTCTAATAGTGACACGGGAGTAACCCCTGGGACAAACCTACGATCCCCCATCCAGTTATTGAGATTCTTCTTGAAGAGATTCATTGAGGTGCTCTGCCTCACATGAACTGGAATTCTATTCCAGAGTGAAGGGAGCCTCTGGGTTATGAACCTGTCCCTCCAGCAAGTTCTATTTATTTCTGTGCTGAGGTTCAAGTCCCTCGAGTGTGTGGCTCTAAGGGATTTAGATTTACTGAGGTGGAGCATGTCCATTAATTCTGGATTTGACATAGCTTTGTATGTCAGGCATAGATCACCTCGAAATAGGCGGTATGCAACTGAGTAGAGCTGTTTATTGTACTTAGGTATTTAGTATTCTCATATTTTCTACTTTATTTATTATTAAATATTTTATACATTTCATTGTGACTGGTCTTTTAGAGAATACTTTTAACATCTTGAGAGCACTTGTGCTTATTTTAGTGATGCCTTGGCCACTCCAAAAAGCCTGGCTGCTTTGGTTACACTCTACCATTTATGTTAGTATTGATTTTACTTAGTATAATTGGATACCCTTGTAAGAGCTGGAGACTGGTTGACTGGTGGCAGAGAAGTTACCTTACAGCCTGGCAGAAGGGGTACAGTTTGTAAATGTGTACCTTCCTTTCCCAGGAGTGTGTGTGTGTGTGTGTGGGGGGGGGGGCAGCTACTTGTAACTGGGACACAGTGCTCCAAAGTGAGACTTGTTTGAGATCTGGAGAGACAGATAGCCCAGTCCCAGGTCTGGTGTGTGTTCCCTGTGTGATCTTGGGGAAACTGTGCTTGATGCAGAGAGCTGTAACTTAAAATACTGTGTAAATCCATTCCTATTTTTAGTGACCATCTTTCACTGGTGTCAATGGTGGGGATTGAGTTTCCTTGATTACTGGCTCAGGGTAAAGAGAAGCCATCACAGTGACTAACTATATTCACTTCTTCAATGAGATGCC
The DNA here is from genome assembly GCF_019279795.1 of Protopterus annectens. Classification (NCBI taxonomy): domain Eukaryota; kingdom Metazoa; phylum Chordata; order Ceratodontiformes; family Protopteridae; genus Protopterus; species Protopterus annectens. The sequence continues at coordinate 1,890,407,741 of NC_056726.1, forward strand.
ATAAACAATCTGCAGTTATGTAGTTAACAGTAAATACTGTCAAGTGCTATTTCAGGGTTCAGGGTCAGGTTTGCTTTCCCTTCCAAAATTTTCATGGCAGACATATGCATTCTGGTTTCCACTTTACTGATTTACTATAACAAAATCACATAAATCTCAATGAATATATTTACCGACCACTAAGTAATGTTGTTAGTATGAGACTCTGACAAGTTGAAGTCTGTTAATTATGCAATGTCATTTTATTTTATTTTTATATTCACATCTATAATTTCCTTTAGTTAAGTAATCCCATACAAATGGGGTAATAAGACCATCCAGGCCAGTCTGCCCTGAAACAGGTCCCTACTATATGCAATTTTCTCAGTAGTGATGGAGACATGACAAAACTCTGCTTGAGTTGGTAGCAGCTTGGACTGATGTAAAAGATCCCACAGCACATATGGAAAAGAGTATGCACAATTCCCAGATGCTCTTGCCAAATTTCCCCTATTAGTATGAGTATCACTTCAGGAGTCCCCTGAAAAGAGGCCACTATTTTAATGGGACTAACCCAGGTAACAAAGAATAGTTAAATAAATAAGTAAATACATATATAAATGCATAAATACATCCATAAATACACAAATAAAATAGGAGAAAAAAAAGAGCAGGTTACTATCCTGAATGTGTGTGCATTGCTCTTTAAAGGATTGCAATGTTTTGTAGTTCTGCTAAGTTTGCTAATGCAGCTATAGATTCCCCTTTAGCACATCCTTTATTTTAATATGTGCCCCATTCTTTGTTTGAAAATGCTGCATGTTATTCTGCAAACATATGTAGATTAGGCCATAATGAAAAAGTTATCTTAAATGTTGAAAAAATATCCATCCTACAAAAAGTAACTTTCTATATCTCTTTGGTTCAATGAGGGAGTGCTGTGTAACTTAAAATAAAGTGTTACAGCTAGTACTGAGCATTCCTGAGTTATTATATTCAAAGATATGACATACCCTTATTGGGATAAGGGGGGGAGGTAATGTATTTATCTATCTAATGATGACAAGTTTCCTACAATGGTCAACCTCAGAAAATAGCCAATTACAGGAAGGACAGTGTTGCAGGTGTTGTTTGGCTGCAAAAAACTTTCAAGTGTCCAGTCTAAGCTGAAAGGAATTATTGTCATTACTGTTCACTTGTTTCCATATTTGTCTTTAACATTGCCATTACTTATATCATATAGCAATGAAGTGTTCATTATTTTGGTGTCATTAATCACGGCCTAAAACATTACAGTTTGCGTTAATAAAAAGGTAATGATAAATATGTTTTTCAATAAACTTCTGCATTCCCCCTGTCTCTGTGATGAGTGTGGTGACTGTCTACATAACATTTGCTGAACTTGAGGAAAATTGTAGGAATCATCAACATATTACCATAGCTGTTCTCATCTCTTAGAAAAAGGTGTTGCAATGGCCTTTGGTAGTGCAGCATATACATAGCATACTTTAAAATACAGTTGTGCCTAAAAATTACACCAGAAAAACTGAGCTATGTGTATGCTAATCCAGTATAAGTAATAACACCAATAAAATAAAGCCTTTTGATTGAATTGCAATGTATAACAAAATGCAGCAAATGAAGATTTACTCAATGAGTAACGCAAATATATATGTGATATGGCAACATTTGTGACACTGCATCTGTCTCACTCACAGTGATACAATTTTCCTGTTTTGCCTAAACTGTGATAAATTAATGGAGAACATTTTTTTGGTGAAACAGCACCTGTCTTCTCTTAAGTTTGCTTTTTAAATTGTTTGAATTAAAATTGCCTTGCTGTAGGGTGATCTTGCCAGAAAATAAGTGTTGTTGTTGCAGTGCACTTTAGGGTTCCTTTTTGTTGTGTTTAAAAATTAAGAGGACCTGATCATCCATCTTGTGGCAGAAGTTGTTTGATTAGTCCTTCTGAGCTGTAAAGTACACCAAAAGAGCTCAAAGTGTAGTCATTTAGTGGCCAGAGGGCTCAGAAATTAGATTTCAGATTATTTTCTGCTGCTATAAATTGGGTATGTTTGCATGGAACTGCTCACTGCACAACACTTGTTTACTGAAATTTACTGATAGTATTAGCACTGTAGCCTGTAAGTTAGTGAGGCATTACTATTGTTTCTGTTGCTATACATTAGGCACATTTGTCTGCCTCTCTGCTCATTCCACAGAGCACAGCAAAGCTTGTCATCCTTGCCTGTGATTGAGAGGTGTTTTCATTGTATTCAGTATCATCCAGGCAAAGATATGCAATTGGATTTAATTTACTGCACTTGGACTTCATAAGTTAACTGATCACAACTGTTTTATAGCATTTAAGGAGCATTTAAAATACTTTTTGTGTAAAAATCACCTATCTTCTCTAAGAATTGCTTTTAAAACTGTTTGCATTTAAATTGCCTTGTCATAGGGCATTCTAGCCATTGAATAAGTTGTTTTCTGTTGCATTGCACCTAATGCTTCCTTTTTTGCTGTGTTTTACATTAATAGGACCAGACCATCCATCTTGTGGTAGGGGGTGTATGCCTGGTCTTTCTTAGTTGGGAGGAACTCCAGAATCAAATTGTAGTCATTTACTGGCCAGAGTGGATTGTAGTTAGATTTCAATTTCTTTTCTATTGCAAGCAGCAGTTGGCAGTGCCCTGTGCAGATGCAAATGCTTGGACAGTAAAATGTATCTATATAACTAGTATTAGGATTGTAACCTGTAATTAGTGAGGCATTGCATAGAGTTAAGCTTAGGGCAGCTTGCTTGCATGTGTAACAGCACTAATCCCATAACTTAACGCTGTCTATCTCAAGTCCCTAATTCTAGAGATCACCTTAGGTAGGTGAACAATGTATAACCCAGTCCAAACCCATAAGAACCTTCCCTAATATAGGCCTGGACAACATGGATAAGTAATTTCCAAATATCTCCATAGCTAGGTTGGTAGATATAGGCATCCTGAGACAATGTTGCAATTGTCTCATGTTTGCAGACAACCTATTAATCTTTAAAGCAACTAGCAGTATGCAAGGCATGTTCATACACAATTGCCTTTGAGTTAAAAATTCCACTGACAAAGTTGTTAAGAACCCACACACACTGCATCCACCCACCACACATAGTGTCCACCAAACACATAGATCATCTTATGCTGAGGCACTAAAAGGCAATTTTCCCAAACTCAAAGACCACCTAAGACTACAAACAGCAACACCTACTCTCAGCAAATATATAAAGAACACTTCAGAAGCAACATGAAGTACCCCCCATATGACTATACCCAATGAGCCCCCATGAATAAATCCTGTAAGGCATGCAAACACATTACCTAGGAATCTTGTCATAAGAAACTCCATTGTATGATGCACAGATGCCCCCGTCACCAGACTAGGCAAGGAGAAGATAATGGTTAGTTGCTTATCAAGAGCCATGATCTGCCACTGCATGCACTCAAGTCAATGTACCACAAGTAGCAGTACGATACTATCATAGTCCATGTTGGTGTAAATGACCTGAGATGCACCTCAATCATTACTTGAAGAGAGACTTTACGGATCTCTCTGCATATGTAGCTCAGACAGGTGTGTGACTTGCATTGAACAACATTCTACCTTCATCAAGGATCTCAAACTCTTACAGCAAGAAATCTAGATAAAACCACAAATAATGGGGGATGACAACAAAGGACCAAAAATGTAATTACATTAAATTTAAAACATCTTTGAAATATTGTTCATACAATCTAAAGGATATGAAATCTGAAAATCAAATGTCTGCCATTATTTTTTGACTTCAGTCCACAATGCTATTCCAGTGATTTGCCAGATAACTACAATTTTATGAGAAGCAGACCAAAAATATGTGTCAGAAATCCAGACATTCTGTGAAAATCTAGACAGTTGAGTGCTATGCTAAGGATGATGCCACAGTATGGACAAAAATGTTTGACTATAGCAATCAGCTTAGTTTCTGCTGTCATTCAAGGAGGATTACATATTTATCAACATGGGAGGACATGGTTAACAGACCACTTTGCTTTGCCAAGGGTGGCCTGCACCTGTCCATTTGGGCTACTGGATATTGACAAAAACTTTATCCTCCCCCCAGTAACAGCAGGGGACGTTCACTGAGAGGATGACATCGTATTTCCAATGCAACTCTCTGCATCAAGTGCAATTTCCCTTAAGAGCCCACAGAGACCATAGTTACCCCTGGGTGGTTTCTCACTCTTTCTCCAGATTCCCAATAAGACTCCGCAGTGGAACACCTATAGAGTTGAGTCCTTAGCCAGGGTTACAAGCCAAGTCCTTCAACACTCTCTCTGTCCGACGAGTGCTTCATGTCCCTGCCCAAGTCTCTGACACACACACTCTTGGAGATTTGTTTTAAACACACAAACACACACCTGGGAAAGGCTGGCACAGGTTTACTAGCTATGTTCCCTTCTGCCCAGACTATAAGGTAGTTACCACTGCCACCAGAACACCTTATCAGCTACTTTATGGCCCTTAGGTGTCCAATCTTACTGTGTAATATTAATTTTAACACAAATGGTAGTTTGACCCAACAGCAAGGCTATTAGGAGTGGCCCACACAATGTCACCAAATAAATATGCAATACTCTCAAAACTTAAATATCTCTACACAGATCAGCAACAATGAAAGTTTAAATATATTTAATAATAAATAATAAAAGAACAGGACAATACTAAATATATATTCACAGTGACATCAGAGTTCAGAACCACAGGGAACATTTCAAACAACATTGCAATACAGTCTGACACAAATAAAGAAAAACACAATCTAAACTAAGCTTCACTATATTCCTAACTGTATCTAAGAGGGTTATACTGTTCCCTACAAACCTACTTCATTAGAGCAAGGCAGTTGTTGTTGGCAGGTCCAAGGCATAATGCGGAAGGCTCTGTCTCACTAAGAGACTTCTCAAATTAATATCTGAAATGTTACTGCTGGGATAGCTTGCAGAATTACATAATTTCTGGTCATCTGTTCCCAGGCTAAAACCCCCATTGCTAGAAGCTGGCAGCATTAACATCTACCTGTAAAAATATACAGACAAGGGCTTTTCTTCAGATCTTTGGCAGATGCTGGAAGTCAAAAAACAATTGTATTCCTTCATATTTCAAAAGTATCAATTAGTTCACTCCAAGGCAAATACAGAAAGCTTCCAGGAACAGGCTCTGTGTCTCCAGCTGCATCGAAAACTTGAGAGATAGCTTCTTTATTGCGTCCTATAAAGTAATTTAATTTCAGATATTTTTCTAAAGTTTACTAGACTGAGGTTTACCTCCTATATCCCAGTTTCCACTGCTAAAATATATACATTTAAACACTTACAATAGTGCATGTATATTTTTGTTCTCGTCCATTAGGGCACACTGTGGATACATTTTAAATGCAGTACTTTTACAAATACCTTTTCAACACAAAGATCTGTACAGCACAGTTTGATATACACATGACATACATTTCTAATACAGTTGTAACATTTGTAATTTGAAGCTTGTGACAACAACCTACTGGTTTCCTGTTTAGTCTTTGACCTCTCCACAGCATTTGATACTGTCTCTCACTCTAAACTGATAACTAAATTTTATGACCTTCATCTCTCTAACTCCTCTATAAACTGGTTCTCTAGCTACTTATCTAATAGAAAACAATCCATACACTGGGAAACTGTCACCTTCCCGTTTCTTCCTGTTAACAACGGTATCCCCCAAGGCTCTATATTGGGTCCTTTCTTGTTTAATATTTTTACTAACAGGTTATCCTCTGCTACCTACCTCTCTACACTTTTACAATATGTCGACAACTCCACCCTTATTACCACCACCCATAGCATTCCAGAACTCCTTGCAGTTACCCAAGACACTTTTACTTCAATCAAAACCTGGCTCACTGATAATCAACTAATACTAAATCCCCAAAAAACTAAACTTCTACTTTCCTTCCTAAAACATTGGCACAACACAATCCACTTTCTCTATTACCTCCCTCAACAATACCTTTATCAGACCAGAACCCCATACTAAATTACTTGATGTCACAATTGCCGTAATTCAATACACATATAAGCACCAGAAACTTGGTCTCCTGTACCATAATCACAAATTGCTTTCACCCTCCACCAAATCTGCCCTAGCCCTGTCTCTACTATTATCATGTCTTCTGTATGCAGCTCCAGTCCTTACTAACACTCACTCATCACTTCTTTCCAAATTAGAGCACACATACAATAAAATAGCTAGATTTGCCTCTAATCTCCCCTACAAATTCCACCACTGCCTCACTCTTAAGTCATTACAATGGCCTGAATTCCCTAAACAACTACTTCTTTCACAACTGCATATTGCACACTCGGTTCTTTATAATCTCATTTCCTGTCCCTCTGTCTCTAATATTGTATCTCAGTATAACCCCCGACGTCAACTTCTTACATCTGACAAACATCTTCTGGACATTTACAAACCATTAAAAAATATTGGTAAGTCCCTATATAAATACTCTGTAGTTCACACCTGGAAATCCCTTCCACTTAAGAAACATCTCCCATAAGTTCTAATTCAAACTAGAACTCAAACACTACCTACAAAAGACCTGCTCCTACCCTTGTCAAACTCCAACCTGATAGCTAATTGCTTTCTTCATAATTCTATTTTGATTACTCTAATTATTTTCTTTCTTTTTATCCTCTTTTCTTTCTTCCTTTTTATAATGCTCCTATTACAGTATATCTATAATTTGATTTTTGTAAATATTTTTACATATGGTTTACCCTGCTGTTATTGTATTTGATTTCTGAAACTAGTATATAAATGTATATTTCAGTTGATTTCATTTTATGCAAAAGTTCTTGTCAATATACTTATTGTAGGTTTAGTTTATGTTTTCTTGAATGACTGTAATTGTATTTGGAGCTTTTCTCCTCGGGTCTCCTCTGAAAATGGGCCATCGGCTCAGTTGGACCAACCCAGTTAACAAATGACAATAAATATAAATAAAATAAATAAAACACAAACATCTTGTATACATCATTTTGATATTCATGAATGACATGTAATTATTTAAGAAATTCCAGCTAGCTGTGCTGGCAGTATCTCCTTTTGTCACATGTCTTCCCCCTTTGAAAACTGAAGTTAGTTTTTCAATTGATCTTTGACAAACATTGCTTAACAGGAATGAGCAAATCTGGGAACACATTACCTCATTCCCTGTCTTGAGATCCCAGCTGCCTTGGTATTGCTGACTCCAGTACAGTGCTGTACTGTCATATCATATGCCTGCAACCCTAGGATCCACCATAAAAACTTGGGATTTTGCTGGCTGGCTTCCTGTAGCCATATATCCCCATCACACTCCTCTTGCTTCCTACTGGAAATACTTACCACCAGGGCCTTCCTATCACGGTAAGGTTTCATCATGTTAACATGGTAGAGTTTGTGCCCCTGCCTCCTGCTTAGCAGTTCTACCAGGTAGTTAATGTCAGTGACCTTGCTTACCACTTTGAAGGGTCCCTCAAAAGCTGTTTGCAGATTGCTGTGTCTGACAGGAATGAGAACCATAACCTGCTGCCCCACAGCATACTCTCTACCTCAAGCATTCCTGTCATACCAGACCTTTTTCTGCTGTTGGGCTTCTGCCAGGTTCTCCTGGACCAAGCCCATGAGTTCCCTGAGCCTTCTCCTGAATTTTAGGACATATACGACAACAGATTCCTTGTGGGAATTTACACTCACCCACTGACTTTGTGCCCCTGCCCAAGTACCTGACACACACTCTTGAAGATTTGTTTTAAACATATAAACACCTGGGAAAGGCTGGACTAGGTTTACTAGCTTTTCCCCCTTCTGCCCAGACTATAAGGTAGTTACCACTGCCAACTGAACCCCTTATCATCTACTTTAAGGCCCTTAACAAAGGGTGTCCAATCTTACTGTGTAATATTAATATTAACACAAATGTTAGTTTGACCAAGAGCAAGGCTATTAGGAGTGGTCCACACAGTGTCTCCAAATAAATATGGAAGTACTCTCAAAACCTAAATATCTCTACACAGATCAGCCACAATGAACAATTTAAATATGTTTAATAATAAATAATAAAAGAACAAGACAATACTAAATATATATTCACAGTGAAAATAGAGTTCAAATCCACATGAAATATTTAAAACAACATGGCAGCACAGGCTCACACAAATAAAGAAAAAAACAAATATAAACTAAGATTTGCTATATTTCTGACTGTATCTAAGAGATATACTGTTCCTTAGAAACTTACTTCATTAGAGCAAGACAAATGTGGTGAATGGCTCTTGTTGTTCAGTTCAAAGACATAATACAAAATGGTATGTCTCACTAAGAGACTTGTCAAATTAATATCTAAAATATTACTGTTGGGATAGCTTGCAGAATGACATCATTTCTGATCATCTGACTTCTAGTTCCCAGGTCAAAACCCCCATTTCTAGAAGCTGGCAGCATTTAGCATCTTTCTGTAAAAATAGACAGACAAGGGCTTTTCCTCACATCTTTGGCAGACACTGGAAGTCATAAAACAATTGCATTCCTTCATGCTTCAAAAGTCGCAATTAGTTCACTCAAAGGACAATATAGAAAACTTCCTAGCACATATTTTATGTCTCTAGCTGCATTGAAAACTTGAGAGGTAGCCTCTTTACCGCGTCTTATAAAGTAATTTAATTTCAGATATTTTTCTAAAGTTTACTAGTCTGAGGTTAACCTCCTGTATTCCAGTTTCCACTGTTAAAATATGTTCATTTAAACTGTTTCAATAGCGCATGTACATTTCTGTTCCTTTTCAGTAGGCCACGCAATGTATACATTTTAAACACAGCACTTTTACAAATACATTTTCAACACAAACATCTGTACAAAGCAGTGTGATATACACATGACATTTCTAATACATTTGTAACCCAAGCATCTTGTATAAATCATTTCAATATTTACCAATGACATATAATTATTTACAAAATTCCAGCTAGCTGTTCTGGCAGTATCTCCTTTCGTCACACTTACTTTAAAGATAAAAGGTGAACTTGGATTGCAATGCACCATCTCATATATTGGCTAAAACAGCAAGCTGAAACCACCTAGTAGAAAGTGTATTGGGAAAGGACATAAAAGACATAACTGCATGTTGGTCTGCTAGGCAATAGATAAAACAGGGAAAGTTTTACTATGCTTGCTCAACACTAATGATAAGAGCAGAACACCTAATATTTTGGTAACACACATAAGAGATACTGATTCAGGCAAGGTTAGAGGACAGAACCTAAATACAACAATTGTAACACATTTAAAAAAACTATTTGGAGACATCCACCCAATTCCTTTCTAATTTCATTCAGAATGCTTCCAAAACTGGTGTATAGAGAACTGAAAAAAAAGATGGTTTCATTGAAGGGAATGCAGCATGGATTTACAACTCAGGGCAAGGCTTTATTGCCTATTGTGGCTTGAAACATTATGGTGTTGACATTTCGGCAAACACACATTTGTTATAAACTAGGCTGAACTTTTTCAACCTGAGACTACTAAAATTGCTGGAGACAGTGCAATGTAAGCAGGCAAATGAGGTGATTAACTGAAATCTGAAGAGATTTATTTTGATGGGAGAAGATTATTTGATGAAGTGAAGAACATGGTGAGATACCATTAAATGCAAGGGTGGTAATATTGCCCTGAAATGGCAGAGCCTTTTCTTAGTTTATAAACAGTTCACACCTTGCCATATATGAGAGCTGGTGAAGATTAGTGCAACACTTTCTATTTGTATCAGTAGCCATTAGCACATTGGGAACCTATCATATGTTACGTGCTGACATTACATACAATGTGAGATTGATCATTGTGGTAGCTGTCAGGCAGATGAGATGTAAAGTGATATTTGAAGAAAGATCAAGCATTCTATATGCTTAGAGTGATGAAATATTACCAGTAAAATTTGTAAATATTTGATAAATCAATACAAAAACAAATTATCTTTAAATACTATTGCTTGTTTCTAGAACAGAAAAGCAAGAGGATAACTGAATTTTGATTGCTGTACACTGCAATACATTTAATAAAGGTATTAGGCATGACATCATGCATTTATTGAACCTGCCTGCCTAGCAATCCTTCATCAACAGAAATGTAGTTTTCTTTACTTGAAATAGTCTTAGACAGTGTCTTTTAATGCGTATATTAACTGCGGGAATATCCTTTCTTGCTTACAATTTAGGTTATTCCACGAAGAAACTGCCATTTAACTAATTGTGACCAAGGCTACAAAACACTGTTATTAAGTAAATGGTGATTAAATGTAATGCTAGAAAGCAACTAGAACTCAATAAAATATGTACCCAGGGATTCGGAAACAGCTTACATGGCTGTGCAGCAGCTAATTAGCAGGGTCAAAATTGTGGATTGCAGGCCAAAGCTAATTAATGAATGTAATAGTAAGCAGCGAGCGTGACAGAAATTAATTAATTAGGGAAGCTGCTGGTCAGCACTGGACAGACTGAATAATGAGGATCATACCTTGATAGCAGCCTTGTGACCTGTGTATCCCAGAAATATTCATGTAGCATATTCATAACTATACATATCCACAAATGCAAAGTTTTGTCACTGAGACATCTGCTGAGAGCCATAATAAGTGTCTTTAAGCAAAGTCTCTGGCAATTTAACTTATTATCGGAAAGAAAATAAGTGTATTAAAAGCAGTAAGAGTAAGCAGAAAAAGACACATGGAATAGGGAAAACGAAAAACTAAGATGGAGGAGGGAAGGAAAGGGTATATATTTTTTCTCATGGATAGGTGCATATTTTTGTAAGAATGGTAGAAAGGGGAAGCAAGTAGGAGGAAGGACTGGGCAGGCTAGTGGCTTTTGGGATGGTAGCAGAGGCAGACAAACAAACCAAGAACACAAACAATGGCCAACAGTGAAGATTTTAAACAGAACAGAGGAACAAAAAGCAGGATAGTCAGAGGGAAGGAAAATTGGTGATGGGGAGGACTGGACTATAAACCTAGGAGGGAAGTTATATACAAAGAAGGAGAACACGATGGAAATCAGGTGGGGTGATAACTCCTTTCATGTCTCCCAGGACTGTACATAGTCAGAGTCAGTCTCTTCTCTGACTGCCCTCTCAGACAGTCCCACCCAAGACTGGTAGCCTGGTCTGAGTCACACAACTGTGCAGTTTTGACAGTCATAAAAAAAAGATGTTCTCCATGTGTCTGGTGTAGATATAAAGCTGTTGGTCCATGGCTGTCATCACTATCTCTTCCAGCTTCTGCCGAGTGAAATATTGTGGGTATGACAACACCCTCCTCTGTCACAGACCACCAGACATCACAAGGAAATACTTCAGATCACCACCACCAGGAAGACCTTTACCCATGGAGAAATAGGCTTGTAGGTAGAAGAAAACCTAGATGAAATATAAAGGAACTGTAGGAAAAAAAAAAGATGGAGAATGAGAGAGAGATAGACAACAGTTAAAAACATTATCCGATCATATAAGAGTATTAGGCATAAAAGTAACTGAAGAAGTGAAAGATTGTCAGATATGCAATTGCAATAGCAATGGCAATATGGGGGATATTTTGGATGTGTCAGAATACAGGCAAAATTGGAACTGTAGAAGTAGGTCAAAAAACGCAGGAGGACATAGACAATAGACTGTCCTCTTAGCCAGTCCCCCTGTGGATATGTGTCTTTCTGTTGTTGATTGAGGAAATTGCATTTGAAACTGTTTCTGTCTGTTAGTGTTTGGGTGGAGGCACTTCATTTTGTTACTGTGAACTGCGGTGGTGGTGCTGCGGTAGCGTTGTCACCTCACAGTAAGACATTGTCCTGTTTGATTCTCAGCTCTTCTGTGTGGAGACATGTGTGAATGGGTGTACCTTCGTTGAAGGTTGTGCGACAGGGCTGGCAACTCGGCACGTAAAAAAATCTACTGCCAATCATTAGCAGACCAGCGTTCCGCTGTGGCAACCCCTAACCTGGAAAAGCCGAAAGACGCAACAACAACAACAACAACAACTTCAGTCTATTTGCTTGTCGAGGGTGTTGTCCTTTGTAGAGTGTGTTGCCCTTTGTTGTTGTTTCTGGGGGGATTTATGTAGATAGATGTTTACAACACTTTGCTATGGCTTGGGGAAGGGGACTGGGGATCATATTGTCTACTTGGAGGCTATTACAAGTGTTGTTTGTGGCACTCCTAGGTGAGGCTTGCAGTGGCCCAATACCTCATTTGTAGCACAAAACTCAAACCTCCAAAGGCCAAACAGCTTACGCTAATGGCAATGGTCATGCTGCAGTCATATCTGTTGCTTGATTGACACCATTTTTCCTGATGAGAAAGGGAGACATCACAAGGAAAACATGTACATAGGTAATAGATGTATCAATGCAACACCCTAGATGGTATTCAAGGCACAGTAACTTGCAGCTGCTGCCATTCAAATGTGTAATGGAGGCCATATATATTATTCTGTGGAGACCATAATACATTGAGTATGTTGGGATGCGGAGATCAAGTCAGCCTGCAATATCAGAATTTACAGGTGGTTGCAACAAAGTGTGTTGTGATAGTGCACACCTATGAATGCTTGCACACTAATGTCCTATGGCAGGAACCTTAAGAAGTTGGCTGTGACTCTGTGTGGGTCATGTGATAGTTTATGCTATCTGTAGACTTTGTGGTGGGGTACTGTAATGAGTGAATGTGGCTATCACAGACCAACAGCTCACCATATATCTATCCTCACATTTACAAAACTGGAGAGTGAAGAAGTTTTCCAAGGCAAAAAAAAAAATGGTATTATGCTGCAGGCCATCCAAGAGCATGGGCAACAGATCCTTTTCATGGACAAAAATAACCAGGCCTTCCACAAAGGTAGTCTGTCTAGACCCTGTGCTTTTAAATGTTATTAATGGCCATAACAGATCACAAGATCAACTACAACATAAGGTCATAGGGGCCAACAATATAGTCTATCATACACATAAAAGGCAATCTGCCTTTTACAGGTGCAGATAACCATGAGAGAAGGGTCAGCCTACACAGTCATTATTTGCAGGCAAGGAGAAGTTCAAGGCATCTCTGTCTGTTGTGCAAGACTGTTCTGTCATACCCACTAGAGAATGTGGCACTCATACAGAATTTTGCACACCATACAAATGTCAGTGGATGATGCCTCAGGAGTATATTCCCTTAGACATCATCATCATTATCAACTACCTTTTTCCCATTTTCTACATGGGGTCAGTGTGTCATTTAATGGTCACCATCTCTCTCTATTCAATGGCACTCTTCTACCTTCTTCAGCAGTCATGGCTGAATGCCACAAGTCTATTGTCACATAATCCATCCATCTCTTTGCTGGATGCCCTTGTTTCATCATCCCTACTTCTTTCTGTCCAGAATCGTCTTCACTAGATTGTCCTGCTTTTCTGGACATGTGCCCTTCTCTGGGATTGGTGCTACTTCAAATTCTTCTCTGATGTCCTCATTTTCTCTTCTTCTGTTCAACATAGCTTCCTCAACTGCTCTGCTTTTATTTCCCAGGTTTCTGTACCACACAGTTGTATTGATCACACCAATGTTTTGCTCACCTTAATTTTAAGCTTCTTTGACATTCTTCTCTCATACACTACCCCTGGCACTTTGTGCCAGTTGGCTGCAGCTCCTCTGATTATGTCTTCAGTCTCTTTTTTCAGACTGCTCTTTTTCTCAACCCCCTCCTAACTCCATGTACTTAAATAGTTCCACTATCTTTCCTTCTAGCTCATTTCTCAGTGTCTTCTGATTTCCATTTCCCCCATTTGCTGACATTGCAACCTTTTTTATCTGTACTCAGTTTCATATCATGTGCCTTCAGTTTTGCATTAAACTCCCTTATCCATTACTGACATTCTTCTCAGGGTCTGCCTGTAATATTACATCATCTGCATACAGCAACTTTGTTGATCTGACCCCTCTGATCTGTTTGCTAATGTAGCCTGCAACACCTCTGCACTGTCCCATTAAACAAGGAGCCTCAATCCTCACCATTGGCAGCAGCTAGGGGATGCACACACTGGGAGGATGAGGGAGAAACAGAGTAAAGTGCATTTCCCTTAAGAGTACATAGAGCTCACAGTCAGTCTGGGGCTGTTTTATCCCTCTTTCTCCAGATCCCCAATAAGACTCCCCACTGGCACAGCTATAGGTTTGAGATCTCAGCTGAGTGGTCAAGCCAAAACCTCCAGCATCCTCTCTGTCCAACAAGTGCTTTGTGTCCCTGCCCAAGTAGCTGACACACACACACACACACACACACACACACACACACACACACACACACACACACACACACACACACACACACACACTTTGAAATTTGACTGATATACAAACACACACACACACCTAAGAAAGGCTAGCTATACCCCCTTCTGCCCAGACTATAAGGTAGTTATCACTGACACCAAGCACTCTTATCAGCTATTCTAGGCCCTTAAAAAGGGTGTCCAATCCTATTGTGTAATGTTACTAATGATCCAAATGGTAGTTTTGACCAAGCACCAGGTTATTAGGAATGGCTTGTACAGTGTCACCAAAAACATATGCAAGTAATCTATGAGCTTAAATATGTCTCACAAATATCAGCCACAAAGATAGGTTTAAATATATTTAATAATGAATAATAAAAGAAAAGACAATACTCAGTCCATCAACACAGTTACTTCAAAGTTCAAAATCATAGGAAAGATTTTAAAACAACATTGCAGGACAGTCTCAAATAAATACAGAAAAATCTAAACTAATCTTTACCATATTCCTATCTATATCTAAGAGAGGTACTATGTTCTAAATCTTGCTTACAGACTGGCAAATGCAGATGATGATGATGAGTGGGATGTCCTTGCTAGGTCCAAGAAATACAAAATAAACAGTCTCTCTCTGAGAGAGTTCTTAAATCAATATCACATTTTACTGCTGGGTTAGCCTGGATGACATCACATTTTATCACCTGACTTCAGTTCCCAGGCTAAAACAGAAATTAATAGAATTTAACAGCTCTGTGTTAAAAATACATATCTCTCAGATGTTTGCCAGATATTGGAAGCCGTAAAACAATAAAACACTTTACATTTTAAACATAGTAATTACTTTTCTTTCAAGACAATAGAAAAACTTTTAGCTCTAGACATTGTGTCTAATTCTGCATTGAAATGGAAAGATACCATCTCTTGTTTATGGCCTAGCTATAAATAATTTAACCTCAACTATTCTTAAGTTTTGCAAGTTAATATTCTATGTTCCAGCATGGTATGCTGTGGTTACATTCTTGAAGCTCAGTACATAACATACAGTTCTGTATAAATCACATAAATATTCCCAAATGACAAAGAATTATTTACAAAATTCCACAGAGCTGGGTTGGCAACATGACACCCCCCCCCCCCGAAAAAAACAAAAAACAAAACTCAAGCTAGTTTTTCAAGTGACCCTTGAGAAACGTTGTTTGAGAGGGTTGTGCCTATCTGGGAATACCTTACCACCTTGTAGGGTCCCTCCCAAGCTGCCTACAGCTTGTTGTGTCTGACAGGAATGCGAACCATTACAGCATACCCTCTAGCTTGAGCGTTCCTGTCATACCAGACCTTTTTCTGCTGTTGAGCCTCTGCCTTGTTCTCCTGGGCCAAGCCCATGAGTTCCCTGAGCCTTGTTCTGAGGTTTAGGACATATGCCACAACAGACTCCTTTTGGGATTCACATTCACCCTTCCACTCATCGCAAATCAAATCTATATGTCTCCTCACCCTATGCCCATAGAGCAACTCAAAGGATGAAAAACCTGTGGATTCCTGGGGCACGTCTCTGTAAGCAAACAACAGATGGAGCAAATACTTGTCCCACTCCCTCTTAAACTTGTCGGCATATTCCTTTAGCATGGATGTAAGTGTAGAGTTTAACCTCTCAATAAGACCATTAGTTTGGGGATGGTAGGGGGTGGTTTTCAGATGCTTCAACCCACAGTACTTCCACAGAAAAGCCAGCATGTCTGACGTGGAATTGGCACCTCTGTCAGTCATTATTTCCTTTGGAAAACCTACCCTGCTGAAAATCTCTAATAAAGCATTTGCCACCTGTTCTGCCTCAATGGAGGACAGAGTCACCGCCTCAAGGTATCTTGTAGAATAACCTAGTACCACTAGGATATACTTTTTCCCTGTGGAACTTGGGGTACTCAGAGGCCCCACAATATCCACAGCTACCCTCTGAAATGACTCTTCAATCACAGGCAAAAGCATCAAAGGAGCTTTCAACTTGTCTCCTGCCTTGCCTACCTTTTGGCACTGCTCACAGGTCCTGCAGTACCCTGTTACATCTCTGGAAATCCCAGGCCAATAAACGTTTTGCATAATACATGTCATTGTATGTTTTATGCCCATATGATCTGCAAAGAGAATATCATGGGATATGACTAGAAGTGGTAGGCTCTAGGCACTAATAACTACTGTATTCTCTCACCCTCTAGCCCTCCCTCAGGGGTCCACTCTCTGTACAGTAACCCTTTGTCCCAATATACAAATTCTCCCTTTCCTTGAGAATCAAGTGCTTCACCAGCTACCTCCCTCAGGCCTTGTAATGTATTGTCTGACAGCTGAGGCTGTCTCAAGTCTCTGTTACTAACTCATCCCAGCTCCACTTCCAGAGGAAGTCTGTTATTCTCTGACAACGGTGCCTCACTGTCAGCCTGGGTACTGCTACTCACCTCTGACCTTGCAGTTGCCCTGTCCAAGGGAATATCAGTAATCACAAGCAGCTGTGGCTCAACTTCAGTCTCACTTATACAGGGTAGCTTCCTCTCTGAAGTAACCACCTCATCAGTCCTGGCTGCAAGTGTGCAGTCTGTCTGGGTCTCCCCATGCTACATGACCCACATGCTTGCCTCCAAGCCTGACTGCATGTAACTGCATGCCCACTGGGTACTGCATTATCAAAATCATTCCCTGTCAGGATATCTGTAGGGAAATCCTCAAACACACCTGCTTGATAGCTTCCTTTTCCACCCTCCCAGTCAAGGTGATCCCTAGCCAAAGGTATTTGAAATGGAGTCTCTCCTAAAGCTCTGACTGGACTAGACTGCCTAATCAAGTAGTGCTCCTCTATAACCATTGCAGGCTTCACTATGGTTAGGTCAGAGGCTATGTCTCTCTTAGCAGTGGTCTCTTTCATATCCACTAAGATAGGATATAACTTCTTGTGGTAGTGTGATACCCTTGTTGTCTTGAGACAACTTACCACTGGCATTTTGTCATTCCCACTTACTGGATCTCTCACCTTTTGTTCCCCACCTTGCCTTTGTGGACATCTATATGCTACATGGCCCAACTTGTTGTATTTAAAATATTTAACCCTTGGTCCTGGATGTGTACTTGGACTAGTGGCTTCCCCTGCTACTGGTGGACTCTGTTGGGGCAGTCTGGGCAGTCTCACCAAATGGCACACTGCTAGAGTCATCCCTCCCCACAAAGGAGGAGTGACTACAGACCCTGGGATCTATCGCCCCATTAGTCTGATGAGTCTGATATGCAAACCTTTGGAATGCATCATCGTGGACCTAATAAACAAGGATATAGGGAATCTTCATACTCTGGATCCCACACAGTTTGGTTTTGTGAAGAGTAGATCATGTCTGCTCAACCTGGTTGACTTCTTTGAATCAGTCACCAGAGCTGTGGATGATGGCAAGGTGGTTCATACAGCCTACTTTGATTTGGCCAAAGCGTTTGAAACCATTCCCTACTCAGGAATCATAGAAAACCTCACTAAGCTAGGCATCAACCCCTATATCACTAGGTGGGTTGCAAACCGGCTTACAGATAGAACCCACAGTGTGAAAGTAGCTGATTCCAATTCAGACTGCTGACCAGTCACGAGTGGAGTCCCACAGGGTTCGGTCCTGGTCCTCTCCTGTTTGATATCTACTTATCTGAAGTCCAGGCCAACATAAAGTGACTCTGGCTGACAAAGTTCACAGACAATTGCAAGTTGGGAGCTATTATTAACTCCCCAAGTGATGTTGACATCCTACAGAAAGGCCTGGCTGAGACCAACGACTGGTTTCAGAACCATTGCCTTAAGCTCAATGCCAAAAAAATGTGTTATCATCCCCTTTGGGAAAAACCCAGTTCCCATGAATTACCACATTGATGGTAGTCCGCTGAACACAGGAGGCATTATAAGAGATCTGGGAACACAGGTTGACAGCAATCTCTCTTCTGACCACCACATTGCCATTGTGGTCAGAAAGTCCTTCTATGTGGCACATTTCATTACTAAGGGTATTGCAGCCAGGAAAAAAGAGGTCATTGCCTCCCTCTACTCTTCCCTCATTAGGCCAATTATCGAGTACAATGCTCCATTTGGCATGTACCTCAATAGACACCTGCAACAACTGGAGTGGCCGCAAAAGTACCTCACAAAGAGGATCCTAGGCCTTAAACACTTGTCCTATATGGATAGTTCAAAAAAACTCCAACTATTCTTTGTCTCATATCGCCTACTTAGAGGTGATCTCTGCGTGACTTACAAAGCCACGTCTGACCCAGCTCTGTTAGAAATGCTACATCTAAAGAAATCCCAATCCCTCTGCACCACACGCTCCAGAGACCTCAACCTCATTACCACAATCAACAGAACAAGCTGGAAGGACAGGTTCATAACCCAGAGACTTCCCATGCTATGGAATAAACTTCCTATACATGTCAAACAGAGTACTTCACTGGGCCTCTTCAAGAGAAATCTTGATAAATGGATAGGACATAGAAAATTCACCCCAGAGATCAGTCCAGTGGCGCTACTCAACAGAGGCACTGAGAACTCTGGTCAGGTGGCACGATGGCAGGGTAATCCTATGGGCTAGGCTTGTAAAGGCTGCAGGGCTATTAGCCTAGTACACACATACGCACCTATGGAAAGACCACATTTGTGCTTGTTTCCCATCTTTCCTGTAACTAGTCTAGTCCAGATACAGATTTGCTGTATACCGGACTGTTTGTAAGCTTCTGAGTCTCCAAGCCTTTCTGTGTTGGAGGGAAGACTTCTAGCTTATCAGTGGGAGTGGTAAGCACTATGTTGCCTATCTATCACAAGAGGGGTGGTTTCTGGCCCAGAAATTGTAGTTTATTTGCTGTTTGGGCTGTTTTTCCATCTCTTTCAACTTATTGGTTTAAAAGCCTGCGTTTGTGCTTGTTTCCCACCTTTCCTGTAACTAGTCTAGTCCCGATACAGATTTGCTGTATCCAGGACTGTTTGTAAGCTTCTGAGGGGTGCCAAAAGTCTGCTCTTCAATTTTTCCTTTAGATCTGCTAGTTCTCTCCTCTCCTGCAC
Organism: Protopterus annectens; assembly: GCF_019279795.1. Taxonomy (NCBI): domain Eukaryota; kingdom Metazoa; phylum Chordata; order Ceratodontiformes; family Protopteridae; genus Protopterus; species Protopterus annectens. The sequence continues at coordinate 1,890,427,187 of NC_056726.1, forward strand.
TTTTACTAGCTTATTAGTCTAACAGTTTACCAGACTTTTTGTAGCAATTATTGTAGCACAGAAAAGTGCTACCGACACTAAACATTCTACAAGGAAACAGCTCCAGTACTTATTATTAATGCCCACCCTTGCAGGCATGTCTAAAGGTCAGTTTCCTGTGCTTTCTCCAATTAACCTGGTGAACTTGGGCATCCTGAGGCAATGTAGCAATTGCCTCATGTACACTAACAACACTCTCCTCTTACCTCCCAAAACTCAGACTTGCAAGAGATGCACTTATATATACAGACTGGAAGCCACGCACTCTCCAGCCAAGACTGGAATAGCTGGTCAAGAGGAGAAGGTCAACACTTGCACCACACCACATGGAACGCATAGCCCTCCAGAACACACATCAGCACTGCCTTCACATAAAAACAAAAAACACACACTCACCTTTGCAGAGGCTCTCAATAAAAATCTACCCAAACAGCAGAGACCTCCATTTGCTGACTGTACAGAAACATACTTGACCACCACAACACAACACTAATCACAAGACACATAACTCTCATAAACAGTGTGCCACTCAACCAAAGCACCTAAGGCAAAACAGCATGCCCAAAATACTAGCCTTAGGAGTTTCAGTGGTGAGGCACACTGATTTTCCACTCACTAGGTTGAATAAGGAGAAAGTAACAGTCAGCTGCCTGTCAGGTGCCAGGATCCACCACATAACACACGCACTGAGGTCCCTCAACAACAGGTACAAATATGACTCTGTCATTGTACATGTGGGTGTGAATGACCTGAGACGTACCTCCCTGGTCTACATGAAAAGAGACATGGAGGAGCTCTCAGATTATGTAGGTGAGGCAGGTATGACCCTAGCCCTGAGCAGCCTCCTACCATCACCCAGAATGATGCCACATTACAAGCAGAAAATTACTGATTTCAACAATTGGCTAAGTTTCTGGTGTCATTCTAAAGGGATCCAGTATCTGTCTCCCTGGGATGACATGATTGACAGACCTCAATGCTTTGCCAGAAATGGCCTGCATCTGTCACCCCTGGTCTTCTGGATACCTGCCAAGGCTCTTGCCACCCATATAGTGCCTTTTTAGGTGGTGTTCCAAAGACAAAATTACCACCATAACAGCTACAAACAAATGCAATCTGAGGATCATGCTGCTCAAAGCTAGAAGTCTAAATCTCAAAATGCACTCGCTCGAACCACTCCTTAAAATGGACAACATCAACATTTGTGCTGTAACAGACACCTGGTTCAATGCAGCAGAAAGCACCCCTACACTAGAAGGCTATAATTCATTCCAAACCTGTCGGCCCCAAAACTTGGACCAACGCTCCAAAGGTGGTGGAGTTTCTATATTCATAAAAGATGCAACCACCTTCAGACTGGTAGCCCAACATAACACATCAGAGATACTTCAGGTGCAGCTAACATTGGGTAAGACAGCAATTCAGGTTGTAGCCTGCTATAGGTCCCCCACCATGTCCCAAGACTCTCACTCCACATTCCTATGCACAATGGAGAATATTATAGTCCAACCTAACATTGTCATACTGGGTGACTTCAACTAACCCTATATTAACTGGGAAAACTACTCATGTACCAATACACTTGCCCAACATTTCCTTGAATTCATTAATTCCAATGCCCTGGACCAGCTCGTTCTTACCCCCACTAGAGGTAGCAACATCCTTGACCTGGTCATTACTAATATGGCCAACTGTTGCTCTACACCAATAGTCAACTCTTCCCAGGTTAGATCTGACCACAAACTAATCACCTTGGAAATCCACCCCCCCCCCCACCCCCACAAAGGTAACCATCATGAAAAACTTCTCCAAAGGTAACTTTGGGCTACTAAAACCAAGGTGGCTAACTTCATGCCACCCATGCAAATTAAAAACAGTTGCATGAATGCCAAATCATACACCAATGCACTGTACAAACATGTACACAAATGCATGGATCTCACCATACCCAATAGAACCTAGACGCTCTCCTCCAAAAAAAGGAAGCCAATCTGGTGGTCCCCTGCCATAAACAATCTCTACAACAGAAGGAGGAAATTGATGTGGAATATGGTAAAATCCCAAGACTAGAAAAACTCCCTTATCAGCCTCATCAAAAAGTTGAGATCCCTCATCAAATTTTCTAAAGCTAGCTATGAAAACAGAATTGCAGCAGATAGTAAAGACAACCACATGGCCTTCTATAGTTATGTAAAGAATCTCCACAGCAATACCCAAATTTGCTCTGAGCTGCTGCACAATGGTACCTCCTATACCAAGCTAACAGATATTGCCAATATATTGGCCGACAGTTTCAATGCCAACTTTACCCCTCTCCCCCCCAAGGACCAATCACAATACCAGTAGATTGCCGGGCACCCAGTATTACTGCTGCACAAGTTAAAACAGCACTGTCCAAGGCCAAGCATACAGCTTCTATGAGACCTGACAATATCACTGGCTGTGTTCAACATGAACTACATAGTGAACTGGCACCTTACCCGTGTGCCCTGTTCAATCACAGCCTCACCTCAGGCATTGTCGGTATCGAATGGCACACTGCTACAGTCATCCCTCTCCATTAAGGACGAGCGACTACAGCCCCTGGGAATATTGCCCAATTAGCCTGATGAGTCTGATATGCAAAGCTATGGAATGCATCATCATGGACCTAATAAACAAGGATATGGAATCTCCAAACTCTGAATCCCACACAGTTTGGTTTTATGAAGGGTAGATCATGCCTGCTCAACCTGATTGACTTCTTTGAGTCAGTCATCAGAGCTGTGGATGAAGGCAAGGTGGTTCATACAGCCTACCTTGATCTGACAAGGCCTTTGAAACCATTCCCCACTCAGGATTCATAGAAAAACTCACTAAGCTAGGCATCAACCCCTATTTCACTAGGTGGGTTGCAAACTGGCTCACAGATAGAACCCACAGTGTGAAAGTAGCTGACTCCAAGTCAGACTGCTGACCAGTCACGAGTGGAGTCCCACAGGGTTCAGTCCTGGGTCCTCTCCTGTTTGGTATCTACTTCTCTGAAGTCCAGGCCAACATGAAGGGACTCTGGCTGAGTTCACAGTTAATTGCAAGTTGGGAGCTCTTATTAACTCCCCAAGTGATGTTGACATCCTACAGAAAGGCCTCACTGAGACCAATAACTGGTGTCAGAACCATGGCCTTAAGCTCAATGCCAAAAAATGTGTTGTCATCCCCTTTAGGAAAAACCCATTTCCCATGAATTAGCACATTCATGGTAGTCCACTGAACACATAAGGTGTTTTAAGAGATCTGGGAACACAGGTTGACAGCAACCTCTCTTTTGACCACCACATTGCCACTTTGGACAAAAAGTCCTTCTATGTGGCACATCTCATTACTAAGGGTTTTGCATCCAGAAAGAAAGAGGTCATTGTCTCCCTCTACTCTTCCCTCATTAGGCCAGTCATTGAGTACAATGCCCCATTTGGCATGTACCTCACTAGACACCTGCAACAACTGGAGAAGCCACAAAAATACTACACAAAGAGGATCCTAGGCCTTAAACACTTGTCCTATAAGGACAGACTCAAAAAACTCCAGCTATTCTCTGTCTCATATTGCCTACTTAGAGGCGATCTCTGTTTGACTTACAAAGCCATGTCTGACCCAGCTCTGTTAGAAATGCTACATCTAAAGAAATCCCAATCCCTCCACACCACATGTTCCAGAGATCTCAACCTCATTACCACAATCAACAGAACATGCTGGAGGGACAGGTTCATAACCCAGAGACTGCCCATTCTATGGAATAGACTTCCCATACATGTCAAAAAGAGCACCTCACTGGCCCTCTTCAAGAGAAATCTTGATGAGTGGATGGGAAATAGAAAATTCATCCCGGGGATCACTCCAGTGGCTCTACTCAATAGAGGCACTGGGAACTAAGGTTGGGTGTCACGATACCAGGGTAACCTATGGGCTAGGCTTGTAAAGGCTCCAGGGCCATTAGCCTAGTACATACCTATGATCCTATTAACCACCATGGACAATAGTGGGCTCAGAACTGAACCCTGATGTGCATCCACTCACATGGGGAACACCTGTGTGAGACCGATCACTGTTTGTACTTGAGTCATTGGGTCTTTCTATATAGTCTACACTAATTCTAACAATGTTTCTGGGACTTAGAACCACTACAGGATTGCCTAAATCAACTTTCATGGGACATCGTCATATGGTTTCTCCAAGTCTAGGAATATCCAGTTGGACTCCTTATTTCAAGCCTCTTATCAACTATCTTTCCCACTGCAATCAGTGAGTCAGTTGTGCTGCATCACAATCTGAAATTAAGATGTTCAGCTCCCATCTTACTATCTACTACTCTGTGTATCCATTTATCAATCACCCTCTCCAGAACATTTATACAGTGTGACAGGAGTTTGACACCTCTGTACTGTCCACAGTTGTGGATATCTCCTTTTCTCTTGTATACTGGGATTAGTATGTTTATTTTCCAGTCATCTGGGATATGACTTTCTCGCCATACTGCTGTGAGTACCGTCTGGCCCCTTTGTGCCATCTACTGGGTCATTTTCCAGAAGATGGTAGTGTGCCCCTGATGTCTTGTTCTTTGCAATTAAAACTACTCTCTTAGCTAGCCAACTAGCATTCCTTCTTAGCCTGGTCTTTTTTTTCTATTTCCCTCTTTTTCCTGCACTAATTCTTTATTTTGATGACTTCCTGGACTTCTGCATTCCATTACTATCTTTTCTTATTTACCTTATTTCAATACCTGGCTCAAATACATATCAGTTGTCTAGTCCTCACACAAGTTGTTTTGAGGCACTTAAATTCTTCTTCAGCTCCATTTATTTCATCTTCTTCTTGAGGTACTACAGCCTTGAGTAATTCATAGAAATCTTGTGCTTTCTGTCCAGTCAACTTCCAGGTCTTTATCCAATTCTAACCGATTTCTTCCTAAATTCTACTTTTAAATGTTTTATAAGTTTTTTCTCTCTTTTTGTCTGCCTTTCTTTCTTGCTCTTCTTTCCAGTATATCTACAATCAGGTTCTTGTAAATATTCCTACTCAGGGATTATCCTGCCAATATTGTATTGGATTTTTTGAAACTTATATATAAATATATTGTCTTTGCTGATTTCATTTTATGTAAATGTTTCTTGTCAATATTAATATTGTAATTTTAGTCTTTGTATTAATTACTGTTTTTTTGGCATGTCTGTAATTGTAATTGGAGCTTTTCTACTTGGGTCTCCACTGAAAATGGGCCTTTGGCTCAGTTGGACCAACCCAGTTAACAAATGACAATAAATAAATAAATAAATAAATAAATAAATAAATAAATAAAGTCTGTTGACCTTAGATCCTTCTGTGACCATTGCTTGTAACTGATTGTGACAACCAGGTTCTTATGCTGTGGACCAACTGTTTCACTGGGGATGACTTTGCAATTGCTGATAATACTCTGGTGCCCTTTCCCTACTAGGAGGAAGTTTACCAGAGTTTCATGTTAGCCACTCTTGTATGAGATCAGAAGTGGGCCATCATCACTCTGAGTGCACATTTACTGAAGTTTTGTACCTGTGATAGCATGATGTTGTAAGTTTCCCTGCCTGAGTTTTATCAGTGTCATTAACCATTTATTCAGAGCACATCTGACATCACCAAAAAGATGCCTCTTGGAAAGTCATCTCATACAAATTAATGATATAAATCGCACACATGCTAGATGTGGGTATCATGGGCACTGCCTGGGTGATGTACTGACACATTAAATATTATGTCCTGTCAATGAAGCCTGACAGTCGATGGACTCTATCCTCTTATTGTCGATATGCTGCTGTTCCTATGGTCAGCTGTGGCTTTGATGTCAGTATGGGCGCAATCAATGACACCTAAAAATGCCTTCAAAGTCTTTTTCTTTCTTTGTGGTACATGGAAACCACATATACATGCTGTACTATGAAATTGAGAAATTGGTGTAGAATCTATGAGGCATATGCCTTGGTTATGCCCACTATGTCACCAGTTAGTCACTGAACAGCCAGTGCTGCACATACCTTGGTCTCCAAACAAGTGGCTATTCCATTCATCCTATCACCCTGCAAGTGTGAGTGATACATCTGTACCAGCTCTACATTGTATATCTATCTATAGGTTAATGGTCCACTCTTCCTAGATAAAAAAGGGTGTGAAATTATAGATGTGATGTGATTCTTCTGCAGCATGTCAGATGATATGTACACATCTGTGGCTGGTGGCTATAAGGACAGACTTAAATGTATACAGTTCTTATAATCCTGCTGCTACCCTTAACATGTTATCATGGTTTTAGTCAGTGTTCAGCACAAATTAATAGAGTACAGTTATGCTGGTAGTTAAGGCTCATGGAGCAGTTTCTATGCATCTGTGAATCACTCCACCATATTGTTTACTCTGATTTGCATTCATCATTACCCTCATTTTTTTTTTTTTTTTTATGAATGATTCACCCCTGCTTTACATTGACAGCCATCTCCGGTGCCCCATTTCCAACACTGGGTCTACTGGTCCTGTTTTACCCCTTGACTGTCACAGATATCTGGATGTGGCTGATGTGGATTCTAGGGGTATGCTTGGGGGGTCCTACATCAGCCACATTTTGTTTTTCGTTTGAGGCCTACCTCTAGTTCCTCCACATCTAACTTCTTACTCGTGTGTCAAGATCTGCTCCTGAATCTTAAACTTGTGAGTTTGTTTGTCCACACTACCTGTCCTATCATGTCCTTTCTTCCCATTGCTACTTTTTACAACCTTAATTCCATTCTTTCTGTCTATATATAACATTTTGACTTATTTAATTATCCTTTGTTTACCTGGTTAGTTCCACTAGGCTAATGACCTGTTTTCAAAGGAAATCTAAGCTAGTATTTATACTACTGGGGAAAATTTGACTAGGGTATCAGGGAACTTTAATTACTCATTTTTGATAAATACAGCAGGATCCTTTACATTCACCTAAGCTACAACCAACTGAGGCATATGGGACCTCAGTTTAATGCTTCATCCAAAGAATGGGGGAATCAGGAGTACAGAAGAGAGTAAAACCCACAGCCTTCTGATAGTACAGCAAGAAAGGCAAATGTGACAGCTGTTCTGCCACTGACACTACAAATCAGGTCATTTAACTACTAATAAAATATCTTACATTCCTCCTAGCCTGCTTTACCTTAAATATTCCTGTTCTGTATTCCTCTGATTGCTTTTCCAGTTTTTTTTTTGTTTCTTCTACTCTATTTCCACTCCTTTAAATGACACAACAAGGTATCTGGCTTATTGGGTACCCTTTCACTGCTCCCTCCTACCCTCTACACTGTTTTCTTTTTGTGCTTGCACCAACTCCTTGAAAAACATGGGCAAGAGTTCATGTTACCTGCTCTATTTTCCATTCATGCTCTAGAAAAGACAGGAAGTATGGCATAAGATCATAGATTTGCTTTTCTTCTTTGCTTCTCAACTTTGTTTCTGAAGTTTCACTTCGGTCACACCTACTCCCCCCAACCCATAAGTAGCAGATCTCTGTCTGCACAAGCTAATCATACTTATTTTCTCATTTATGTGTGTTTTGCACTACTGTGTTGTCTGCCTAAGCAGCATAAGCTCTGTAATGCACTAGACATTGAATCTTCTTTCCTATAATTAAAACAGAGATCAATCACCATTAAGTTCCCTATAATGCAAAGAATAAAGATAAAGGATTTTTTTTGTCTTTTACGTTAAATGCCTAACAAAGTATTCACTTAGTAAAAGATCTCTGCATATACTGTATTTTGTCATATTCTGATGTGTTGATTCTAGAAAAGCCTATGCTTTAAACATGAACTGTTTTAATTTTTATTATTTATGAACTGGTATTATCTAAATTCTTTTTTATCATAGATTATTAACAATATTTTTTCTATAATTGCTTAAAGGTTAAGAGCATTTGCCCTATTTGAATTGAACAGCAGGGCATCTAGTAATGCATCCCAGTCTTCAAGTGAAGTTGTAAAGGAGGCTAATTAAATATACCCCTGGATTCAGGAAGCCCTACATGGAGTGTCGGAATAGTGCAGGAGCTGCTGCATGCAATATGACCACCAAGCAATCCAAGATCGAGCTCCCAGGACATGCATGAGCGCTCCTACATTACTCTGGCATGGACACCACTTCTTTATGCTAATTACCTCATTTTGCTGGTGGAAACCATGCATATGAGGTGAATTAGTGATCCAGGAAGCAAGCAGTTGTTCGTGCCTGAACAGTTTACAAAGCAGAAATGTATTCAGCTAGTAGCTGAATACATTTCTGCAAATTAAAAAACGGAGGCATGACAGCTTAAAAGAAAGCATGTATTCTAGTTAGTAGGCATGCCAATGGCCAACTTTATGTCTATTGGCATGAAAAATAATTACATTTTTATAAAATAAAACTATTTTTTGGGCAAATCCCGGCTGTTTAAGCATTGGGCAGCGGTGTGCAAACGGGATTGTGCTGAAAATAAAAAAAAATGTGAAAAAGAAATTTTCAGAGAAATCTGTATTTTGCCATTATATTCAATGGCATGCAAAATGAAAACAATACCAGGAAACAGTGGCTGCTAAGGGGAAAGGCTCAATGTGAGTGCAGTAACTATGGAGTTAGGCAGTGGGGTATGCAAATGAGGGAATCTTACTGAATCAGAAATTTCTTCTAAGTGTCAGACTGCATCTAACCATGTAGGTGCTCTAATATGGCCGTATAAGCATGAGAAGTAAATGACATCAAAAGGAGGTGTGTCATGCTTCCTGTAAGCACATTGGAGCACTACTGCCTGGGTTTGTGTTTAGCTAAGGACAGCTAAGCAGGGGAGTGTGTTTGAGGCTGTAATGTCTTTCACCATGAAATGAAGAGCTTGTTCACATCCAGGGAGGGATATTTCAGCTAAAACCTGTTTAACGTAGCTAAATGGCTTTGCACAGTGAGCACTGGGACTTAAATAAACAAACAAAAAAAACACAGGAAATGGTAGCACTGTGTATATGTAAGCAAGGGGGGGGGGGTTGTCCGAGGCTGTATAGCCTTGTTTACCTTGCCTAAACAGGTGTGCATGGTGCACACCGCGATTTAAACCACAAAAAGTTTTAAAAAATACAGGAAATGGCAAGTGGAACAAAAAAAAAGGGAAATAGCAGAATAGAGGCACTCAAATACAAGTAATAAGAGATGGGAGGTGGAATGTCTCATACTCAGCCAATCACACAGGCAGCATCTGCAGCACACCACTATAAACTATGCAAACACCTTTCAGTCTGTTTTTCCCACAAACTCTACACCACTGGTTTACACAGATGGGGACATTTTACCTGACAAAACTAACAAAATGTTAGGGGCTGCTGTTGCTCTCAAACATCAGTATGTGCAAGAGGCTGAGGGTGGTGAAGAGGACAATGCTGACAACCACCACAGACTTATGAGGAGGAGGAAAAGAGTGTTCAGGCCCAAGGTAACCTACCAAGGGCTACATGATCTGAAAATAGTAGAGCGCTACAGGGTGGACAGGGACATACTGCAGCAAATTGTTGAGCTGTGCCAGCCTCGCCTCATATCCAGAACAAACAGAGAGGAACCTATCCCAGTGGATACAAAGGTATGTGTAGCTCTAAGAATACTTGCTACAGGTACTTTCCAAAGACCAACTGGGGATATCATGGGGGTCTCACAGGCATCTGGGTCCAGGATACTCCGCCAGTTCCTGGATGCCATGCAACCACATGCCGAGGAGCACATTAAATTCCCCATCACCTGTGATGAGCTGACTGGTAATATGCGTCTCTTCCATCATGTAGCAGACTACCCAGAGGTACTGGTGCCATAGACTGCATGCACATCCACATCAAAGCACCACCTGGTGACTGGGGTAGGGTCTACATAAACCACATGGGGTTCCACTCCATCAATTGCTAGGTCATGTGTGATGCCAAGGGCATTATCATGAATTTGTTTGCTGGCTGCCCTGGAAGCTATCACGACTCCCACATCTGGCATTCCTCACAACTGTATCAGTGGTTTGCCAGGGGGGACATCCCATATGGCCATTTAGTGAGGGATGCTGGCTACGCGCTGGAGCCGTGGATGATAACACC